>NC_056750.1:535295589-535481835 GCF_019279795.1 Protopterus annectens
CTTAGCCCTGCTGCTGTTTGGTAACTGCTAAACAGCAGTCACTCATCTGGTGTGGCAGTACCAGTGTTGCACAATGTATTGCTATTTTCTGAAATAAGTACAAAACTAGTATTGATGTGACATGTGTATGTGTGTGTGTGTGTGTGTGTGTGTGTGTGTGTGTGTGTGTGTGTGTGTGTGTGTGTGTGTGTGTGTGTGTGTGTGTAAAATATCACTGAATTTTATCAGTATACAGATCCAATAATGCTGGGACACAAACAATATTCTTCTGAGTATCAGTAAAAAATGTAGCTAACAAGTTAACTACATTAAAAAAGTAAGGCATAAAATATGTCACAGAACATTCAGACACTTAGATCTTCTAGGAATCTGATGCCCCACCCCCACCCCACTCTCCAGACTGTATAAATGGGTACAGGGGAGAGCTTCCTTAATCATCCTTGACTGTGTGGGAGACCCACAAAAGCTTCTTTTTGGTGGGGTAAAAGTGAGGAGAAAAAAATGCTTTTGATTATGCACTCTAACCTGAACGGGGCTGGGATATGACCCTGTTAGGGCAAAACTGATAATGGCCTCTGCTATCAACCACACCCATCTAAAACCAGTTCTGCTTAGAATGTGTGTACAGAAATTTGCTGTAGATTGTATTGGGGGCTAGGGATTTTATGGTCATTGTTTCCTTTACGTTTCTAACAAAGTTACTTTAGCTTCTGTAGGGGCAGCATACCTCTCAACTGTACAGAATTCCTTGGTATTTACAGGTTTTGAGGACAAAATAATGGGGTGCCACAAATTCTGAGTGGCCCCTTGTATTTCCTGATTTTTTTTTATTATTACATTTTTTTATAAATATACAACTATATATTTATAGCTGAGGTTACCACACATTGCCAGCCTACAGGGGCATGTATGATGACATCAGCTTTGTGGAACAGACTACCTGTTGGACTCCCTCTCAGTCAGATATTTGAACTGTTTTGGTAGGAAATATAGGGAATACAGCAGTATGACATTGGCATCAAGTGGAGCAGAGTTTCAGTGTGCACAATTTAAGTTCTCCTTCTGAAGATTCCTCCCAGCACCCACGATGAGAAAAGCCTCCAGGTAAGAAAAAAGAAAAAGAATACAAAATTCAGTTTGGTTAACAGGGGGTGGGGTGGCAGCTTGTTTTTCTGTCCATGTGCACAATTGTGTTGCTGTATTCCATTCTAAGTAAGTCCGGATTGCTGCTGGTTTTGTTAAGGGTGTTCTATTCATAGGTGTGTACTAGGCTAATGGCCCTGGAGCCTTTACAAGCCTAGCCCATAGGATTACCCTGGCATCATGCCACCCAACCTTAGTTCCTAGTGCCTCTGTCGAGTAGAGCCACTGGAGTGATCCCCGGTGTGAATGTTCTATTTCCCTTCCACTCATCAAGATTTCTCTTGAAGAGGGTCAGTGAGGTGCTCTGCTTAACATGTATGGGAAGTCTATTCCATAGCATGGGCAGTCTCTGGGTTATGAACCTGTCCCTCCAGCATGTTCTGTTGATTGTGGTAATGAGGTTGAGGTCTCTGGAGCATGTGGTGCAGAGGGACTGGGATTTCTTGAGTCCGGATTACTGCTGTATTTGTGTGTGTGTGTGTGTGTGTGTGTGTGTGTGTGTGTGTGTGTGTGTGTGTGTGTGTGTGTGTATGCCTGTGCAAAATGCCCCATTTAAGTATACCTGGTGGCTAGTGTTACTCAGGCTCAAACCCTGTGCCTTAGGTAGAAGCAGCAAGAGGCTGAATTCTCTACCCATACTATTTGAGAGCTATGGGCTCAACTCCTTGAATCATGTTTTCACAGAATGTCTGGAATACTTTGATCTGTTCCTCTTAAAATTTGTGGTTTTCTGGCAAATAAATGAGAAATTTATTAACTAATGATAGCCATTCAATTTTCAGTCTTCCTTTCTTTCGGGAAATGCATGGCAACACAAAACATTTTATTCTAGCAACTTCCCAAGATTATACAAGTAATGGTTAAAATGTCTCCATGGTTTTTGGGCCTTTATCCTCCACCAATAAATTTTGGATTTTTCCAGATTTCTTGTGCTGCAAAGTTGAGGTATAGTTCAGTGTCAAGTGAATTTTACAAGGAGCTGAGAGCTTCAGGGGAAGAAAAGTTTAGTGCTGCTTATGCCAAGTCTGTTTGCATTGTTAGTAGCACAACAGGTAGTATACTTGCTCTTGATGCAGAACGCTGTGGATTCTACTCCCACGGTATGTAGATGGATTGCTGATACTGTACTGTGTTGTACTTTTAAAGGGGGTGGGTGCTGCTGTCCTGAGAGTACCCTCCTTTGGAGGAGATACCTAGTAACTATGAACCTGTTATCAGTTTGCCATCCATTCCCTATTGCAATATTACTAGCTTATCATTTTTTAATGTAACATGGGCAATTTATTCTTTAAGGGCAAAAGGCACTTTATTTGTAGATGAAACAATGAAACAGAAAGTTCCATGAGGAGTTGCCTACAGCATAGACCAAAGCATTTTTTTATTCTGAGGAGGTAAAAGCCAGTGAACTTTCATAATCTAGCTAACTATTGCAATGCAAGCTTGACTGGAATTATATCATCAACCCCCCCCCCCCCACACACACACACACACACACACACAAACTTTTTTTCTGATTTTCTACATAGGGCTGCTGTTGCTTGTCAGCTGTTAAAATCTTTCTTGATTCAATACAGTTAATTTTATTTTTATAAAAGAAAATTGTGTTTTTATTTTATACAAGTTCAAAGTTTGATACACATTCAAATGTTTATATAAATAAAACACTATTATTCTGGTTATATTTTGTCAGTTCTTTAATTTGCGCTTGAATGCTGGTATCCCACAATTCCATTAGAGCAGGCAGGGTTACATAATTATGTATGCAAATTTTATGTTAATCAGCATACAGATCTGTACCTGTTTTTCATGGGCCTTTGTCCAGATGTTTGATGTTTCCATGTTGAGAGGTGTGTGGGGCAGTGTACTGCCTAGGAACTACAAAGTAAAATACATTACTGCAATCATTTTTTTCACTTTCCTCACAATCACACATCAAGCATGTATACAGGTGGTTGCCTTAGGAGGTTAGAATTGAGAAGAAAGGAAGCATGTTATGTACATGTATTTCAGCAGTTACTTGAAATACGTGTTTGTGTCCATTTGTACCTCTGCTTTCATCCCAATCTAATACCAGAGGAATGCGTAGGCAGTGACTGTCTTTTTTGGAGATTAAGGAGGCAGGCAGTATTCCTAGACAGGCTCTGTGTATCCTCACCACAACTGTCTTGTTAGTTTATTGTGAGGTACTATTTTGTCAGCTTTGAATATTAAGCCTTGGGCACAACTTATGTTTTCACTGAAAGAAAAAAAAATAAGACTGAAATTCTTTTTCTTACTCATGATTTTTGTTTACACCATTGTTGGATTAAAAGGTTGGGAAATGCTCAAAAATGCATCCCAGAGCATCTACAACCACTATGGCTTCTGGGGCACCGGCTTGAGTTATTTCCTCAGCAGTTATTACTGTGCTGTCTTTGTCAGGAAAGGTATGTTGAAAGGATGCAAGGAAAACTAAATCTGAACAGCGCCACTGAATTTCTTTCTTTAATCATAATTTCTGTTCAAGCCATCGTTAGACGAAAAGGTTTTGTAAAAAGAAAAAAAAAAGAAGAAACACTTAAACACATACATAAACATCTGGCTTCTTGAAAAAGCTGAAGAAAAAGGTAAAATGTGAGAAATGGAAGGAAAAAAGTAATGTGCATCGTGTGGGAAGCCCAAAATGGGAAGAAACAGAAGGGAGCTCCGGAGGATGTGTGTTTTTGGGGTGGGTTGAAAAAGTAGGCAGTGCCTGCAGCTCCTTTCACAATAGTCCAACCCTGTACATACAGCTGTTGCAATGTATTATTATTGCAACTAAATGCCAGTAACTGTGAATGTCCCTTTATATGATGGGCCAACAGTGTGGTAAGTAGGCCTACTGTAATGCAAGATTATTGTAACTACAGGTCAGTCTGTGTGTACTACTCATAAAAGCTTGCAGCATGAACTAAAAGGATGGATAGAAATGGTGTCAGTGACAGGGTGATACTTAAACTGGAAGTGTCCAGGAGGCCCACCAGTTGGCATTTGCTGCAGGCCCCAAAAATGCTAACACTGACCCTGGGTCTGGTAAACCTTGAATGGCCACTACAAGTTCATCTATCTGTCTATGGCTGAGGCAATAAATCAAATGCTGAACTGGCAAAGACTGTTAAAGTGATTTTTTTCTTGTATCCAGAGGAAGAAAATCCAAAGGAACAAGTAAGTAAGCTGTTCCATTGTTAAACAACAAAAAAAAAAAAAAAGCCAGAAATGCAGCAAGCAATGTCAGCATTTGTCATTAAAAGATAAGTATCAAGAAAAGTACTGCTTCCACAAACGTTGCACAGTTACGAGTACACAACACTTCTTCCAGCCCCTAAAACACTTTACAAAAAGTCTTAAACATAAAAAGGTCTTCTTTTTCTTTCAGCTGCACCTGTTAGGTTTTGCCACAGTGGATCACCTGTTTCCATGTCTTCCTGTCCTCTGCATCTTGCTCTGTCACACCAACCACCTGCATGTTCTCTTTCACCACCTCCATAAACCTTGTCTTAGACCTTCCTCTTTTCCTCTTACCTGGCAGCTCCATCCTTAGCATCCTTCCCCAGTATACCCAGCATCCCTCCTCAGCACATGTCCAAACCAATACAATCTCACCTCTCTGCCTTTGTCTCCAAACCATCCAACCTGAGCTGACCATCTAATATACTCATTTCTAATTCTGTCCATCCTCATCACACCCAATGCAAATCTTAACATATTTAACTCTCCCACCTCCAGCTCTAATTCCTGTCTTTTCATCAGTGCTACTGTCTCCAACCCATATAACATAGCTGGTCTCACTACCATCCTGTAGTCCTTCCCTTTCACTCTTACTAGTACCCATCTGTCACAAATCACTCCTGACACTTCTCTACCCACTCCACCCTGCCTGCACTCTGTTCACTTCTCTTACACACTCACCATTAGTCTGAACTGTTGATCCCAAGTACTTAAACTCATCTACCTTCACCAGCTCTACTTCTGCATCCTCACCATTCTTCTGTCCTCCCCCTCATTCACACACATATATTCTGTCTTAGTCCTGCTGAACTTCATCCCGCTCCTCTCTAGAGCGTATCTCCACTTCTCCAGGGTTTCCTCAACATGTTCCCTACTCTCAATACAAATCACAATGTCATCTGCAAACATCATAGTCCACGGGGACTCCTGCCTGATCTCATCTGTCAACCTGTCCATCATGATTGCAAATAAGAAAGGGCTCAGAGCTGATCCTTGATGTAATCCCACCTCCAACTTCAACGCATCCGTCACTCCTACAACAGACCTTACCACTGTCACACTGCCCTCATACATATCCTGTACCACTCTTATACACTTCTGTGCCACTCCTGTCTTCCTCATACAGTACCACAACTCCTCTTTAGGCACCCTGACATATGCTTTCTCTCAGTCCACAAAGACACAATGCAACTCCATCTGACCTTCTCTATACTTCTCCATCAACACCCTTAGAGAAAACATCACATTTGCAGTGCTCTTTCCTGGCATGAAATCATATAGCTGCTCACTAATCATCACCTCCCTTCTTAGCCTAGCTTCCACTACTCTTTCCCATAACTTCATGCTGTGGCTGATCAATTTTATCTTAAAAATAAAAAGTAAACTTGTTTAAAAAAAAAAGAGAAATGTACTTGTCATAACTTGGTGTCTGTGCTATCCAGTGTCATTATTCATCACAGATGGGTCTTGGATCTGACCTCAGATCCGAGCCAGCAACTTCTCGGTCAGATCCAGAACTCAAGCTTCTCCCCTTCCCATAATCCCTTGTTACCTTCTAACCCTCAGATCGTGTTTGCTAAATTAGTAGAAACACAAACAACTGCAATGGAAGGCCCAAACATTTCTCAGCAAACACAAGCCAGTTCAGCTTCGCTAGAACCCTCAGAAGGAAAGGGGAAGGAGGGCAGGAATGTGATGAGTAATGACACTGGATAGCACAGATGCCAAGTTATGGTAAGTACATAACTATTTATCTGATGCTATCCATGTCATTATTCATCACAGATGGGTCGGAGCCCCCAGCTACTTTGTATCCTGGAAAGCCTCAAGGAAGAATATGCCGGAGCACGAAGGAACCAAAGGAAGCCTTGTTCCTAGACACCAAGTCCAATTTGTAGTGTGAAATAAAAGTATGTGGATTAGACCAAGTCACAGCAGCACAAATTTCATCAAGGGAAAGTCTAGCCAAAAAGGCTGATGACATAAAAGACCTAGTAGAATGGGCCTTAACCAGTTTGGATAATTCTAAATTCCTACTAGCATAAATGGAGGAAATACTATTAGCAATCCACCTGGAAATAGTCACTTTGGAGCTGCTTGGCCCTTTCTGTTTCGAGAGAAGGCCACAAAGAGTTGGTCTGACTTTCTAAACTCCTCAGACCTTTTTAGATAAAAATGTAATTGTCCATGGACATCTAAACAATGTGAGATATATTCTCCTTTATAAGAATAATTAGGGAAGAAAACCGGTAGATTAATTAACTGACTGAGATTATCTAACGGTGCCACTTTAGGGAGGAAGGAAGGTTTTGTTCAAAGAGACACCCTGTCCTTATGGAAGATCATGAATGGAGGCTTAGTGTACAGAGCCTGGAGTTATGAGACCCTCTTGGCTAAAGTAATGGCCACTAAAAAGACTGCCTTCTGGGAAAAGAATTGAATATCGCATGAACCAGCTGGTTCAAAAGGTTTTTGTGTTTGGGATTGCAGCACCAAGGTCAAATCCCATGGCGAGGATGGATCCTTAATAGGAGGTCTAAAAAGAAAAACCCCTTTCAGAAAGGTTTGGAAATAAATGTAGGCTCATCACTGATATGGAAAATGGAAATGGCAGTCAACTGGAGCTTAATGGTAGAAAAACTCACCCCATCCTGAAAAAGGGAAGATGAGAAGAGCAACATATCAGGAATAGGGGCTGAAAAAGGATCCAAATTTTGTTGTCTGGCCCAAATGGAAAACATTTTCCATTTATTGGAATATACCTTCTTCTTTGCAGAAGGATTTTGAGAAGGTAAAATAATGCTCCTCACTGGGGAAGGAAGCTTAGACTACAAAAGGATTACTGGAACTGGAAAAAACAGGCAGTTAGATGAAGGGTCCAGAGACTGAGAAGTGGAAGCATCCAGGGAGGGGAAATAGACTGAATGGTCTCCAGTATTCAAGGTGGAAACTTCAGATGAGATCTTAGGAAGGAGAACCATGCCTGATGAGTCCAGAAAGGGGCAATGTGGATGAGAGGGGTCTTCAGGTGATTAGCTTTCTGAAGGACTTTGGGTATTAGTGGAATAGGAGGGTAAGCCTAGAGAAGACCTGGAGGCCAGTCGTGAACTAGAATATCACTGGGTAACTCCCCTGTTGGGGGGGATCACAACAAAGTAATTGTTGTATTTGTGGTTGACTGGGGAAGCAAAATGGTTGCAGCAACGTTGACCCCAATGGTTGAAGATTTGTCTTGGCACTGATGGATTCAAGCCCCACTCATGGGGACTCAAGATGGACCTGCTGAGTCTGTCAGCCATCACGTTGGAACTCCCAGGTATATGAGTTGCAAGAAGGAAGTGTCTGGAAGACATCAAGCATTCCCACACTTTCATGGCCTCTCTTCACAGAGGATAAGACCATGTTCCCCCTTGCTTGTTGATATACCAGACAACCACCATGTTATCTGTCTGAATTGCTATAGTCCCCAGAGGGAGGCACTCCTGAAAGGCTTGCAATGTTAGAAGGACTGCTCATCTCCAGGATGTTTATGTGCAATTTGGTCTCTGCGAGGGACCATGTGCCTTGAACCATGCTACCCTGGAAATGCCCCCACCCCAGCAGGGAGGTGTCTGTGGTCACTGTGGCCTTGGGCGGGGGAAGATAAAATGGCCTGCCTAGAAACAGGTCCTAAGATTGACGTCACCGAGCAAGATGATTTCTGCACAACTGAGTTAACTTTATCGTCATGGACATGGGCTGAGACAGAATGGATCACTGGACTGCCAGGGTTTATTGGAGAACTCGCATGTGATACCTGGCAAGAGGCACCAACTGAATGACAGCCGCTTTGAACCTAATGTTTGAAGAATCAAGTGAACCAACGGACGCGCTAGCTCCAGCAGAACAGAGACCTGATCTCAAATGAGTTGGACCCTGTGGGGAGGCAGTGCTGCAGTCTCCAATACTGCGTGCAGCTGGACCATGATGAACTCCTGTTTTTTGGCTCGGAACGAGATTGGACTTGCGAAGATTCACCATGATGCCTAGATGCTGGAAAAGGCTGAGGACATACCTAATGGCCACTGATAGCCAATGCTTCATGGGAGTTGTGACAAGCCAATCATCCAGGTACGAAAAAACCTGGAAACCTTACAGCCAGAGATGAGCTGCCACCACTACCATACATTTGGTAAACATCCAGGGGACTGTGGTGAGTCCAAAGGGCAGGACTCTGAAGTGATAATGACTGGCCCCCTGTGTCTCAATCTTTATATGGTAGTATGCATCCTTGAGATCCACTGAGCACATCTTATCGTTCTTGCACAAGAGAGGCAGAATGGACTGTACTGTGATAATCCGGAACTTGGACTTCTTGACTGAAAGGTTTAGCTTGCTGAGATCCACAATCAGACACAGGTCCCTGGTCATTTTTGGCATCAAAAAGAAGTGAGAGTAAGTTCTGGACCCTCGTTATCCTGTTGGGACCTCTTGATTGGGTCTTTTTCAATGGAGGTCTTGCACCCCAAGATAAGCCAACTCACTTTGGCAGGGTGGTACATCTGGGAGAAATTTCTGAATTGGTGAGGGCTGGGAGAAGAAAATGGAGGAACCCCTGGAAATAATTTTTAGCACTCACTGATCGGAGTTGAGACTTGTCCAGGCTATTGTGTGAAGAGAGAGTTGGGCTCCTACTTCCTCCAGGCCAAGACAGTTGGGCAGCATCTCAGGAGCTCTGGAAGGGCTTCTCGGAGAAGGGTTCTCAGGAACCCTGGTTCTGCAGACCCCTGGGGCAGCATCTGCCATTGAATCCCCCTGCCCTGGCCTGTGGAAGAGGATTCCTGGGGAGCATCCTGAAAGGAAGACTGAGCTCTCGTGAATCAAAGTCTCTTACTTCCCCTCTGGGTCTCAGAACAGGATTGCTGGGGAGTAGAAAACTTGATCCCTACCATGGAAAGATTCTTGCCTTCTTGCTCACTGTTGTTTAAAGTTTCCTTAAAAGATGGTCCAAACAAGGTGGAATGGTCAAATGGGGCATTACTGAAAGATGCCTTGAAGGGTTTCATAAACCTGCAAAGGTGACGCCAGACATGCCGTCAGATAGCAATGCCAGTGCCTGCCACTCGAGAGGTGGCCTCTGCAGTATTGGAGATCAGTCTCACTGAAGCATTAGCCAAACAGGTTAGAGTAGACAGCCTCAGACAGACTAGTTTGAGGCTCTCTCAATGCAACAACTCTGACAGGGAAGTGGTAAGCTCCGAAACATAATCCCTCTGAAGCCAGGTAAAATGGGAGAAATAATTAGTTCTTCTCTGACCAAAAGTAGCTGAGGCAAACACAAACTTTCTGAATGGCTTGGGACTCCCTGTTCAGGGGATGAACCAAGGAGTTTTGCTCAGCTAGCTCCTTCTTAGTAGCAGCGGCTACCACGATGGGATTGATAGGAACTCCTTTGCTCCAAAAAGACCTATTCTTGGAAAGACTGTGGAATTTATCTGCTTTCTTGGGCACAGGTTCCACCATGTCCATCTTCTTCCAAGCCCTGCTGGCAATTAGGTCCACAAGCTCGTCAGCAGGGCGGGGGGGGGCCCAGGTAGAAGATGGGCCCATCCCGAAGGCCTTCAGGAACAAGGACTCTTCCGAAGATGGGAATGGGGAAGACCATTCCCCTCTCTGCTTGAGAACTTCATGGATGTCACCAAAGAAACCCTCCTCAGTAGGAAGTCTGGGGGAACCGTCTCCTCCTCAAAATCTTTCTCTTCAGTGAGGGACACTCTGGGGGAGTCCAAGTGCCTCTTCTTACAAGTTCTGTTCCGAGGGGGTTCCTCCATGGTGGGCTCAGGGAAGGACTCAGAAGAGATGGGTCCCCCAAATGGGGCAGTGCCAGTCTGAACATGCTTGCTGGAGGCCTGACCCTGGATGGATGATGAGGCCTCAGCACCCAAACCTGAGAAAGACTGGTGAGGACCTAGAAAAGGAGAGGAAACTGCCAAACTACAGAGGGTCCTCTCTACTGCCTAGAAGCCCAATGGACTGAATGAGGCTCCCCCCTCCCCCATGGCCAGGGCCACCTGGGAAGGGAAAAGAGACCCCGATGCAGCACCAAAGCCCCCTGACAATATTGGCCAACAGCTGTCTAGCGCCAAAGCCCTCAAGAGACTGGAGCTGTCTGAAAAATCTGGACCTGAACCCACCCCACCCCACCCCCCCGGGAACATGCACCAAGCCCTCAGAGTTGAGGCACACCCTGGTCTGAGAATAGGGGAACAGAGCCAGCCAGGGACCTGACTGTGTCAAGAAGGTGGAGACACCCAACACTATTGGCCTTCACTACAAATCCCCTGGTCCTGACATTCCAAAACCTGTTGGATTGGAAGAGGAAAGTTGAGTCCTGTAGATGGGGAGCGAGGGTCCCCTAGCCACATGGGCAGAGGACAGCAGCATGTTGAACTCAATTTGATGCTTGAGGAAACTCATCCTCCTATCCATGTCCAAGGGAAGGAGACTTCTGGAGGATCTGGACAAAGCTAATGAGTGGCCAGACTTTGCTGGGGATCAAATCTTGGATCCCACAGCCCTATAGTCCCAAGAAGGGGATTTATCTGATGAGTCAGATCCATCTTCCTGGAGGACTGAGAAGGGGGACTTTCAATTACAATGGGATCTGACAGGACTGTCGGATCCAACAGCCTAGTTGGATCTGAAGGTTTGGATGGCATGCCAGACAGATATGACAAACTGGTCGGATCCCGAGATGGCTTGTGCCCACCTGAATCTGAAGGCCTCTGCTCCACCAAGGCCTTGGATCCAAGAGTCTGATCTGAGGCAATTGGAATGGTGGATCTTGCATCTGAAGCTGAAGAGGCTGGACTTGAATCCAGGAATCTGAGATCTGAGGGCCTCGGCTTCTTAGGAAGAGAAGAAGAATAAGACCCTCCCTCCATGAGAGGAGGAGGCCTCTTCTTAGGCTCCTGTGAGGGCTTGGAAGGGGAGTCTGAGGGCAGAGGATCACCCTGAGCCAACTCCTTCAGTAAAAGCTTATTGCAGTGCTCCATGAGGGCCCTGGAATTGAATGTGGCACAGATGTCGCATTCAACCTCCAGGTGCACCGACCTCAAACAATACAGACACTCCTTGTGTGAGTCGGAACATGGCATTTTCTGACCACATGAGAAGCATCTTTTAAATCCAGGCAGTTTTTCAGCCATGCTAAGTACAAGTACACACACACACACACACACACACACACACACACACACACATATATGCACCAGCTGTAAATACACTACCCCTGGAAAAATGAAAGGATAGAAAGAATTTTTTTAAATGACCCTAAAAGAAAAAAGAGGAGGGAAGCAGTAAACACTGGAAGAGTGGGAGGGAATCCTAACTAAATTAAAGAATTTAGTAACCTGGAGGGGAGGTAATTTAACTAAGCTACAGATGGAAGAGATAAAGAGCGCAAAGTAACTTATAGAGAGCAAAAACCAAGACAAATAACCACTTATCTGCTAACTGCTGGCCTGAGCCTGGGCCACGTCTGAAGCGTCTCAGTGTCCAATGAAATCTGAGGGTTAGAAGGTAGCAAGGGATTATGGGAGGGGGAGAAGCTTGAGTTCTGGATCTGTCTGAAAAGTTGCTGGCTGAGATCCAAGGTCAGATCCAAGACCCATCTGTGATCTATAATGACATGGTTAGCATCAGATGCTGAGGTTTACAGTAAAATCACTAAAATAATTCACACTGATTTGACTGATGGAAATGAAATGTCAAGATGTAGTCCCAGAAAAATATAACCTAGCTAAAAATAACAGTTCTTTTCAAAAAGTACTGTTTCCATCTTAACAATTAAAAGTGGTAGTTTTTTCTCCTGAAGGGAACTTTTTGGTCTAGCTATGGAGATATACTAGCAGACCATTCATCCTTGAAAGCCCACAAGAGGATTGCTCTTCTCCAGCAGGAAAGCTTGGAAGGGCTTGGTGCTCAGACCACTTGTTTTCCACATGGCTAGCTTGAGCTACCTATGGTCTGGACATCTGTTATGTCCTAGGCAGGATAAAACTTATATAGCTTATGATACTGTAGCAGTGATCTAATGATGATCGTCATCATTTTAAACTTTGAAACCTTAACAAAAAGATTGAGAAAGGAGATGTCTAGGACTGGTATCTAAGTTTCCTCTTTCTTTGGCACCAGAAAAATACTTGAATAAAAACATTTGTCTATCTGATATGAGAGCACTAGCTCTATGAACCCCTGGTACAACATCTGCACTAAAACTGGAGGAAACAAGGAAGTCTGGTTTACAGGATGAGGAGGAATCCCACTGCCATCTGTACTCTGTTGGATGTTTTTCAGAACTAATTTGTCTGAAATTATCTGACACCACTGAGGAAGAAAAAGACCTAGGTTAAGTGACAGATTTCAAGGGTAGAAAGGTGGAAAGTCTGGAGAGGTAGGTAGTCATTCTGACTTTTTGCACTGTCCTTGTTTTGGGGAGGTTTCTCTTTCTTTATAGCACCTGCTTGCCATTGCTTTTAGAAATGTTTGTTTGTTTGCACCTTGCTGCTTAAACTGCTATGTGAAAACAAAAGTGAATTAAGAGATAAAGTTTTTATTAAATAAAGACACTTTTTATTAAATTTGGCAAAGGAGGGTTGGAAAATTTGGGTCATCCCTTGAATCAATTTCCCCATTTCATCAAATCTTTTAAGAGCCTTAGCAACAAAAAGGCCAAATAAAGCATCCTTGTCAAGGGGACATTTTAAAATCTCAGTTTTTAAACAACTGGGAAGTCTTGAGAACATAACCATGCAAATCTATTCATAACTGATCTCATAGTAGCTGATCTGGATAAATTATCAACAGAATCATATAACTACTTTAAAAAGTACTTGTTTACATGAGAAACAGATACAGCTAAGGCATTAAATTAATTCTTTACCTCATAAAAGTGGAGGATAACAATTAACTTTCTCATTTTCTCAAAAGAAGTCAATAAAAAAATGTAACGCAAGCCTATAAGTTAAAAATTCTGAAAGGTAAATCAGAAGAATAACCTTTCTTTGCAAATCTGTCAAAAGCTTTCCCATCCTTGTCAGAGGGAATGGGGTTAGCATTAACCATTTGTCTTACAGCATACGTTTTAGATAAGGAAATAACTGCAGGGTCTGTTTTAGGATTAGAAAACAGGTATTTATATGTCTGAGCTATTTTGTATAACCTGTCAGGATTTTTAAGAGTAAGACAAACTGCAAACTGTTAAGTAAGCATCCTTCAAAACTGAAAAAACTGGAGGGAGAAATAGGGATCTCTTTCTGTTACCCCCTGAAATACCTCTTTCATTTTAAATAAGGTTTCAAAAAAGATGGCTCTTCTGGATGGAAATCTAAATAATATTTTCCTCAGAATCAGAATTGTTAGCTTGAGGAAAAAAAAAATCACTGAAGAAATATACTCTCCCTCAATTCCCTGTTTTTTAAGTGAGAATCAGCATCAGAATGAGTAGGAATTCTTTCTTTTCCTACTTAAATATAGAGACGCAACAGAATTTGAAACATTAAAAGTAGAAATTAATTCCTTAGCAAATCCCACCAAGTCTTCCCTGTCCATAGTAATAAAAACAGCAAAAGGAACCTTTATTTTTGCTGTCTTTTTCCTGAGAGATTCCCTGGAAAAACACAGAGTCATGGCAGGGACACTATCCCGAGGATCAGGCTTCCTAACCTGGCTATATGGTAAAACATTACCTGCTTCTTTCCCTGAGACTGACAAGAGTGGCTCTTTCCAGCCCAGAGAGTACAACCTTACAGCTGCAGAGGATGTGTCTTAACTCTGTCCTTAGTGGCTCCTGGAGGAGATGTGCCAGAGGGACCAAGAGACATTGATGAGTGGACTGAGCAACCAAGTACAGCCACAGCACAGGTACCCATCAGAGGATGATGCAATGAAGGAGTCAGCCTGACACCTAAAACCTCCCTTGCCTTTTTTTTCTTCTTGCAGAGAGGGAAAGGAAGAACCAAGGAGATGAGTAACTGCTCCCTGGTCCAGTCGAAAAAGAAGCCTAAAAGACAGGTAGTGGGATCTGTAAATCTTTTGAAGGACAATTTTGAGAAAGCCACCAACAGCAAGACATCCTGCCCCTAGCTCTCTAATTCTACAAATATGTGTAGAAAAACAGAATTTTTACACTTTTTTCATACAAACATTGACATAATATAATTTCACTGCAAGGCATTACAGTCCATAAAAATAAATTTCCTAGCACAAAATTATATTCACTGAAAAAATAAGTTTTCCTCAGGAAAATAAAACTCTGGTAGGTTTTCCCCATCAGGGTACTTACCTGTACAGACCCTGAGTGATAGTTAAACGACCATTGGTTTCACAAAGCCTGTAAAGGGAGTGCACTTCTGTGGCAAGAATACTCTAAAGGTTTTGGCAATAAAACTGTCTTTTTATGTGACTACTCTAGCCCCTTGCAGTTAGTGTGCATGGACAGTGCTCTGAAGCTTTGAAAGCTTGCCAGTAGTAATATCCTGGGTAGGATATAACCCCAAACAGCTTAGGCTACTGCAACAGTGATCCAGTGATGATCAACTATTCCACTGCTAGGGCAGTAATTGTGATATATTAATTCCTACCTCATTATTTCTTATAATGGCCGAAAATTAGAAGTTATGTACCTACCATAACGTTCCATGTTAGTTGTCTTCTCTCGCCTTCTTTCTTGCTGGATGGGTTCGGAGCCGATCCTTGGCTCTGACTCGACACTTGCTAAGCTCAAGAGTCACTTCCACCAGCTCGAGGCAGCCCCATATCCCATGATGCAAGGAGGAGATTACACAGATCTCGTTTGGTAGCTAGAGGAAAAAATACCTACTATCTTCCCCCAAGGGAAGAAGAACAACTAACCTGAGAAAAACTGTAAGGGGAACCCAGGTAACTAAGTGCAGAGCTAACTGGTGTCCAAGGGAGAAATCTCCCAGAGAAGAGGATAGTTCAAGGTCTGTCCAGGCTAGGGGGACAGGAGGGAGGGACGCAAGAAAGAAGGCGAGAGAAGACAACTAACATGGAACGTTATGGTAGGTACATAACTTCTAAATGTTAAGTTGTCAATCTCGCCTTCATTCTTGCTGGATGGGACAGTGTCCCTA
The DNA here is from genome assembly GCF_019279795.1 of Protopterus annectens. Taxonomy (NCBI): domain Eukaryota; kingdom Metazoa; phylum Chordata; order Ceratodontiformes; family Protopteridae; genus Protopterus; species Protopterus annectens. The sequence continues at coordinate 535,311,114 of NC_056750.1, forward strand.
GCACCTCTATCCTGGGTGGCTCAATGGAACAGACTCTTGAGAACTGTGGAACCAAAACTCGCCCTGTCCCTGGAGGCCAAATCCAATTTGTAATGTGAGACGAAGGTATGAGGAGTGGCCCAAGTGGCTGCTGCACAAATAGTGTCTAAGGGTAGTCTAGCCTGAAAGGCTGTAGATGTGGCTAGGCCTCTGGTAGAATGTGCTTTTGGTATTGAGATCAGCTGTTTGCCCCTAAGCTGATAAATATAAGAAATAGTGGAAGACAGCCATCTGGATAAGGTCACCTTAGAAACAGGGAGACCTTTTTTATTTTCAGCATAAGAAAGAAAAAGCTGATCAGACTTTCTAGATTGCTTCGTTCTGTCCAAGTAATATCTGAGTTGGCGATGAACATCTAGGCAATGCAATTTTTGTTCCGCCCTGTCAGAATAATTAGGAAAAAATACTGGAAGATCAATAGATTGGTTTAAATTTGTCTTAGAAGCAACCTTGGGCAAAAAGGATGGATTAGTTCTCAAAGATACTCTATCCTTGTGGAAGACCAAGTAAGGGGGACGAACACAGAGAGCATGAAGTTCAGACACCCTTCGAGCCAAAGTAATAGCGACTAGAAAGAGTGTCTTCCAAGAGAGAAATTTTAATGAGCATGTAGCAGCCGGTTCAAAAGGGGGAAGTATTAAGGATGCCAGCACTAAATTTAGATCCCACTGCGGTGGAGGATCCCTAACAGGGGGTTTAAGTAGGAAGATCCCTCTGAGAAAGGCTTTGCAAAGTTTGTGAGACATAATGTTCTGGTCTGCAAATCCGACATGAAAATTCGAGATTGCTGCCAGCTGGACTTTAACTGTGGAAGAAGAAGAACCAGAGTGAAAAATTTCAGCTAGGAAGTCCAAAACTGACTGAATAGGGGCAGTAAAGGGATCTATGTTCTTAGACCTTGCCCAAAAGGAAAAACGTCGCCATTTGCTAGAGTAAATACTTCTGGTAGAGGACTTTAGAGAAGCTACTATGATATCCCTAACATGATTAGAGATCATAGGAAGCCTGGCTAAGGAAGGAAGTGGAGCAACCAAGCAGTGAGGTTGAGGGAATGAATGGACCGGTGCAGTTGACCCGACTGGTGGGTCAGAAGATCTGGAACTGGGTCCAGATGCCAAGGCTGCACTAAGAGATGTCAATGAAGGAATGGGAACCAAATTTGTTGAGGCCAGTAAGGAGCAATGAGAATCAGCTTGGCTCTCAAGTCGGTAGCTTTCTGAAGCACTTGAGGAATCAACGGAAAAGGGGGAAAAGCATAAAGAAGTCCCGGGGCCAATCCTGGGTTAGAGCGTCTCTGGGGGGATGGCTTGGAAGTGGAAAGAGAGAGAAGAAGTCTGCGCATTTGCTGTTTTGGGGTGTAGCAAAAAGGTCGCAGCAAGGAGGGCCCCACTTCTGAAAAATCTCTTCCGCTATAGCTTGTTTGAGAGACCACTCATGAGGCATGAGTATAGCTCTGCTCAACCTGTCCGCTATGATGTTGGTTTTCCCGGGGATATGCGTTGCTATCAGAAACCGCTGAGAGGAGATCGCCCATTGCCAAAGTCTGAGAGCTTCTCGACACAGAGGATAGGACTTGGTCCCACCCTGTTTGTTGATATACCATACAACAGACATGTTGTCCATGTGAACTGCGATAGTTCCTAAAGGAAGAAAGTCGTTGAGGGCTTGCAACGTTAAAAGCACTGCTCTCATCTCTAGGACATTTATATGCAGGTGGTATTCGAATGGTTGCCACGTGCCATGGACCATCCTGCCCTGATAATGCCCCCCCACCCGATCAGGGAGGCATCCGAAGTGACCGTGGCTACCGGGGGGACAAATGGTCTGCCCTGATGGACTAGGGGGGAAGAAATCCACCAGGATAGGTGGCTCTTGCAGATCTGTGTGACAAGGATCTTGTGACGCATGGGCAACTGCTGGAAGGACCATTGGGTAAACAACATCCACTGTAGGAGATGCATGTAAAAGCGGGCCAGAGGAAGAAGTGTGATGGCAGCTGCCATTAGGCCTAACACTTTCAGGACCAACCTGGCTTGTACCTTTTTGCTGAATAGGATGATCCGAACATGATTTTGGATATCCAGGATTCTTTGATTTGTTAGATTTGCTGACATCTGAGTAGTGTCTAGATCTGCGCCTATAAAGGTAATAGATTGGCAAGGCGATAAGGAAGACTTTTCGAAGTTGACAGAAATCCCTAACTGGCTGCAGAGATGTAGAGTGTAATCCCTGGCCTGGAGAAGTTGATGCCTGGTGGTGGCTGTGAGGAGCCAGTCGTCTAGGTACGGAAACACCTGGAATGCCTGACGTCTCAGGTGAGCCGTGACCACTGCCATGCATTTGGTGAACACTCTGGGGGCTGTGGTGAGACCAAAGGGCAGGGCTCTGAATTGAAAATGACTGGTCCCCAGCCGAAAGTGGAGAAACCTTCTGGAGCATCTGTGGATGTTTATGTGATAGTACGCATCCTGAAGGTCTATAGAGCACATCCAGTTGTCTTTGTCCAGAAAGGGCAAAATCGATTGAAGTGTGACCATCCGAAAACTCGTCTTTTTGACAGACTTGTTTAGTCTGCTGAGGTCTAATATTGGTCTCCAGTCTCCCGTCTTTTTGGGGACCAAAAAGAACCTTGAGTAGATTCCGGATTCTAAATGGCCTGCTGGAACTGGCTGGATGGCCCTTTTCTCTAGAAGTTTTGAAACCTCTAGCTTTGCAATTTTCCTTAGACCGGGTGGAACGTCTGGAAGGGATCCTTTTTGAGGGAAGGGGCTTTTCTCGAAAGGTATTTTGTAACCCTCGGATATGATCGACTGTACCCATTTGTCTTGAGAAAGGGAAAGCCAGGCTTCTGGGTACAGTGACAATCTCCCCCCGACTGCCTCCAAGGGTGGGCAGTCAGGCAACACCTCAGGGATGCTGGAAGGGCTTGTCAGAGAGAGGCTCTCTGCTGTCCTGGTTCTGCGGACCCCCTCTGCCCCTAGGGTGGTGTCTGTTGTTATTACTCCCTCTGCCTCTGGGGGTAAACTGACCACGTGCATCAGGCGTGACTCCTTGAGATTTTCGGAACCACATTTTCCCTCCCTTCTGACCTTTGGGGTAAGGCCTTGAAGGGGTGGAGAAACGGACTCCTACGGCAGAAAGAGTCTTGCCGTCTTGCTCGCACCTGGTCAAAGTGTCCTTCACCTGAGGTCCAAACAAAGTTGTCCCATCACAGGAAGAGTTTGTGAAGGATGCCTTAAAGGGGTCTGCAAAATTGCAAAGTCGCATCCAGGACTGACGTCTGAGAGCCACTCCTGTGCCTGCAGCTCTACTCGCTCCATCGGCTGCATAAGAAATGAGCCGCATGGAGGAGTTAGTTATGGAATTTAGGATTCCCAGCTGAGAAGCAATCTTCTCTTGAGCCCCAGAAGCTGACAGATCCTGTACCACCTCACCCAATTCCTTGAGGATATCTCTTTGAAGTCGGGTGAAGTGACATAGATAATTCAGCGAACGCATAGCAAAGGTCGCTGAGGAAAACATCCGCTTACCATACCTGTCCATGGTCCTAGACTCCTTGTTAGGAGGATGGACCGGTATGGAAGGATCTGCAAGTTCCTTTTTGGTGGCGGCCGCCACCACCATGGCATCAACCAGGACACCTTTGGTGAGAAACTGTTTTTCAGTGGGGGCCGTGATAAATTTAGAAGGCCTCCTGGGGACTGGTTCCACAGAATCAGGAGATGCCCACGCCTTTCAAGCTATCACATCCATGAGAGGGTCAAAAGGCGGAGAAACCCAGGAGGTGGAGGGTTGAGATCCAAAAGCCTCCAGGTATACCGACTCATCCTCGGAGGGGTTAATGGAGGGCCAGTTCCCCCTCTGTTTCAGGAGTTCAAGAATGTCTGAAAAGGAGACATCCTCAGAGGGGGATCTTGGGGACCCCTCCGACTCATCTAAGTTGGTATCTGATGTCGTAGACTCAGGGGAGTCTAAATGCTTCCTCTTGCAAGTCCTCTTACGCGGGGGTTCCCCTGAAGGATCAGGAGAAACCTCGGAAGAGGAAGGTATTCCCAATGGGGAAACCTGGGGTGATGGATCTCTGGGTCCGGGAGCAAGAGAGTGGGAAGAGATATCTACAGGCACTGAAGAGGGAGGAGCTAAAGGGACTGACTGTTGACTCAGCTCGGGGGCTAGTACACTCCTCATCACCTTGAAGGCTCCCGTCCCGGGGAGGACCGAGAGCTCCCGCTCCAAGGAAACAGGAATCCCCAGCCCCACCGAAAGGGAAGGCTCCGAAGCAGATGTCGGTGCTGAGCTTAGCAAAGCCGAAGCTCCACAGGGGAGAACGGGGTCGGACAAGGGTCCGATGCCACTCGCCCCCTCGGAACCGACAAGGGAAGCCCGACGACCGGATCCCTCCAAGGACGGTCTCAAGGAGGAGATAGGAGTCGAAGACGACGGAGCCGAAAGGAGTGGTATCGGCTCCGAAGCACCAACAGTCACAGTTCCAATAAGCTCCGGCTCCGAGCTCTGAAGGAGAGTCGAAGGAGGAATTTCTGGAGGGTGTGGAATAGCGGTCGTCTACTGAGACGGGCTATGAAGTATCTGGGCCAGTGCCTGTGATTTCAGCAGTCTACTCACCACACTCTCCAAGTCATGGTCTGAGAGTCTGGAAGACCTTGAGGATCGACTCCGATGGCTCCGCTCCAAAAGTAAGGGAGAGGTCGGAGCCGAATGAACAGACTCCAGTGACGGAGATCTGGATCTCTTTCTCGACGGAGCCATCGGAGCCGAAGAACCTTCGGTTCCAGTTGGAGCCGACAAGTTGTCGGCTCCGAGCTGGGTCAGAGATGTGTCGGCTCCAGCCGGAGCCGACACAGGCATGGAAGCAAGAGTATCGGCGCCGATCGGTGCCGATACCGAACCTTCAGAGAAGGAAGGATCGGCTCCAGTCGGAGCCAAGGCTGAAGGCTTGGACACTGAAGCCTGGGCCTTGGGAGGCTTTGAGGGCTTCCCCGAGCCGGACTTAGCCGGGGAGCTCTCAGGCTTTAATAAGCCCCTGAGAATAAGTTTATTTCTATGTTCCTGCAGGACTCTCTGGCTGAAGGAGTGGCAAATAGCACAGGAGTCCTGCAGGTGTAGAGGTCCCAGGCAATAAATACAAGAAGTGTGACCGTCTGTCAGAGACATCTTCTGACAGCACGAGTCACACTTCTTGAAGCCTGAGACCCTAGCCTCTTTAGACATGACTGAGTACCTAATCACACACACACTACACAGTCAGTCCAAAAATTAAACTAGATTAACAAAACCAAGTACAGGGAAAAACACACAGACACACCCAAACAAACCCTGACAGGAAAAATATAGGAGGGGTAAAGACCTAAGGCACGACTAGCAAAAATATGAATAAAGGGAACGGGACACTAACGGGAATAGGGCTAAGTGAATCAGGAAGTTAACAAAGTAATATATATATATATAAATATAAAGTACTGGGGTGGACTAAAGTCTCAGAAAAAAAGGTAGAAAAATTCACTTACCAGGAGCTGGTAAAAAGTTACCTCATGAGCGAAGCGGCAAACGAGATCTGGGTAATCTCCACCTTGCATCATGGGATATGGGGCTGCCTCGAGCTGGTGGAAGTGACTCTTGAGCTTAGCAAGTGCCGAGTCGGAGCCGAGGATCAGCTCCGAACCCATCCAGCAAGAATGAAGGCGAGATTGACAACTTAACATTAATATAGTTTCTAGTATTTTCCCCTTTATACCTATATCATTGCATTTTAAATAAAATCTTAGTGTGATACTGTAGTGATGTATTTGCTTGTATTTTATGTAAGCTGCACTTGTCACTCTAGCATTAAAATTGCTGTTAGGTAACAAAAGCTGCTAGTTTCTTTTTGGAGATATGACCATTGTCATCAGCAATCCCCTTTTTCCATTCTTCTTCAAGGGGCTGGATTGTCACATTAACTATAGTCACCTCTCTTGAATCAGTACCATTTTCCTACCTTATTCAACTGCCATGACTGATGATTGCAGGTCTTCTGTCAAACAAACCATCCATTTCTTTGCTCAAAATCCTTATTTTGGATTGCCTTCTCTCTCTCCCAAATGTCATTCACCAAATCATCATCTGCTTTCCATCACATGTGAATGAACCACTACTTTTGGTTTCTGCTTAGACTTCATCATTTCTTTGTCTGTTCTACAGTGTGCATCCTACTACCTGTCTTAGACTGCTCATCTCCATCTCTTCTAGCTTTCTCAAATCCTCTGTTTGCATGTTCTTCATATGTCTCTTATGTGTTCTGCCCCCTCCAAAGAGCATGAGTGTTTCCACCTCAATGTTTGACCTTGGCAGGTATTCCACCAGAGTGCACCCAAAATTGAATGGAGTTGTAGGTGGCAGCACACACTGTTGGTGGTACCTGTTGAGGGAAGTCTTGTATAAATGTATGAATTAAAGAACTTTTCAAACCTACAGTGATTGTGTTCCTGTTTCGTATATTCAGTGGTCTAGGTGTTGAAGGAGTGGAGGAGTTGTATTTTCAGGAAGTCTTGTATAAGGCAGACACTATAGGCATCAACTGTGGTGTGCAGTATCTTCTAGACAGAAGTACAGTAGTATACTTTGTACTTACCCATAACAGTAGATGTTTAAATTCCTCACTGCTGAAGTAACCTTTAGGCTTTATGGGTTGTTTCCCTGTCCAGAAAACAATAACAAACAGCCAGCTTCACAAGGGTCTGCACCCCCCCACACACACACACACCCACACACACACACACACACACACACACACACACACACACACACCTTCACTCTGACTGCTGATTTTAGCCCCATGGAAGAAAATCAGCAATCAAAGTGAAGATTTCTTCAGGACTTTCTTGCCCATAGAAAGAGGGAGAGAGAAGAGTCTAACAATCCTGAACCAAAAAGCAAATACTAACAAGGAAATATATAAAGTAGAAACAAAAAAAAAACATACTTTATATCCCAACTAAAACTATATAAAATAGTAGGGTGTTGCAGGGTGGGTATGGCTATTGCAGCAGTGAGGAATTTGACCTTCTACTGTTATGCTTAAATGCAACTTGCATAACTGTACCATTTCCATCATTCCCATTGCTGCAGTATGCCTTTAGGCTATTATGGTCAATTATCAAGGCCTATCCAACCTTGGAGGAGGAAGGGTACAGATCTAGAAGCACCTGGAGAATGGTCTTAATAAAGTTTGCCCCAGACCGTGTAAAGAAATCCAGTTTATAATGCTCTGTAAAAGTATGCACAGAGGACAAAGTAGCTCCCTCTATCATGCTTCTAGAGCCCATCTCTTCCCAGTATGCCATGGAAGAAAAAAAATACTCTAGTAGAATGTGTCTTAATACTATCTGGAATAGATCTGTCAATGTGGGAATATCAAAAAGAAATATCTGAGGGCAATCACCTGGAAATTATCTGTTTAGAAACAGGATGTCCCCTTTTTTCCTTTGATAAGAAATAAATAACTGAGCAGCTTTTCTAAAGGACTTAGTTCTGTGAAGACATTATCTGAGCTGCTTATGCGCATCCAAAGTATGCAGAATCCCTTCTCCCTAGACTTCAGGTTCTGTGTAGAAAATTGGGAAACTGATGGCTTGACTCAAAGTAAACTTTGAAATCACTTAGGAAATAAAAATGTGGTTTGTTCTTAATGTGCTCCTATCTCTGTGGAATATCAGAATCACATTTATTGGCCAAGTATGCGCACATACAAGGAAACTTTTAGTTATGTACTTACCATAACTTCGGATGTATGGGATCCATCTCGCCTACATTCATGACAGATGGGTTCGGAGCCGATCCATCGGCTCCGCAACTAATACACTAGCACGAAGTCTCTCATTGGCTGGGCTACTCCCTATCCCAGGATGCACTACACCTGCTTCCCCAGATCTTGTTTGTTCGCTTTCATACATCCATGCAAACACAGAAAAACTAGTAGTCACAATAACCAACTAAAGTTCTTCAAGAAAGAACGCCAACAAAAGAGGGACTACAGCTCCTCTAAATCCAAATGGAAGGGGGAAGGAGGGTGGGTACTTATGAATGTAGCGAGATGGATCCCATACATCCGAAGTTATGGTAAGTACATAACTAAAAGATGTAATGGGATCCTATCTCTACATTCATGATACAGATGGGACAGCGTCCCTAGCACCTACATCCCGGGTGGCTCATTGGAAAACACTCCTGAGAACTGTGGAACCAAAGGAAGCTCTGCCTCGAGAAACCACATCCAATTTGTAATGAGAAATGAAAGTGTGCGGAGAAGTCCAGGTTGCTGCAGCACAAATATCATCTATTGATAACTTGGAGTGAAAAGCTACGGAAGTAGCCATTGCCCTGGTAGAATGAGCCTTGACTGGAAAGGGGAGGTCGTTGTTAGCTTGTGAATAAATAAAAATGATACAATCTTTAATCCATTTAGATATGGAGGTTTTTGTTACTGGTTGACCCAATTTGTTCGCTGCAAAGGAAACGAACAATTGATTAGATTTCTGCATTTGAGCGGTTCTATTCAAATAGAAACGCAGTTGTCTATGTACGTCCAATTGATGCAAAGTATATTCTGCGTTATTAGAGAATTCTGGGAAAAAAACAGGGAGTTCTATAGTTTGTTGCATACAGAAAGAGGAGGCCACTTTTGGTATAAATGCAGGGTTTAATTTCAATGAAACTCTATGCTTGTGAAAAATCAAATAGGGAGGATCAGAACAAAGAGCTTGAAGTTCTGAAACTCGCCTGGCAGACGTTATGGCTACTAAAAAGGCCGTTTTCCAAGACAGAAATTTTAGATCACAGGTAGCAGCTGGTTCGAAAGGACGGGCAGTTAGGGCAGCAAGAACCATATTCAAATCCTAGGGACAGGATGAGATAAAGGAGGCCTCAGGAGCCAAGCCCCTTTAAGGAAAGCCTTACAAAGTTTGTGAGACATCAATGAAGGTTCAAATGAAGCATGAAAATTAGAAATGGCCGCTAGCTGAACCTTAATGGTAGAAACTGAAGAGCCCGACTGAAAAAGGGAGGCCAGAAAATTCAGAACCTCCGATACTGGTGCAGTGAGAGGATCTATACCCCGTTCTTGAGCCCAGAAAGCAAACCTTTTCCATTTACTGGAATAAAGTTTGATGGTGGAAGGTTTATGAGAAGAAGACAGTATGTGGACCACGTCCTGGGAGAGAGCATTGTCTCGGACTAAGGATGGAAGTGGAGTAACCATGCTGCCAACTTCAGGGACCTGAGAGACGGGTGAAGCCGTCCTGACTGATGAGTCAACAGGTCTGGCACCGGATCCAGAAACCATGGACCTTCTATCGCATGCCTCTGTAGGAAAGGAAACCAAACTTGACGAGGCCAATGCGGGGCAATCAAAATCATCTCGCTCTCCATGTAAATGGCCTTCTGTATCACCCTCGGTAAGAGGGGAACGGAGGGAAGGCGAGAAGACCGGGGGGCCAAATGTGAGTCAGAGCGTCCCTGGGAGTCTGTCCCTGAGAAGGGAACAGTGTGAAGAACTCTCTGCATTTCGCATTGTGAGGGCTGGCAAACAGGTCGCAGCAAGGATGACCCCATCTGTCGAAGATTTTCAGCTATACCCTGGTTGAGGGACCATTCGTGGGTAAAAGAATGGTCCTGCTTAATCTGTCCGCAATCACATTGGACTTCCCGGTATGTGCGTTGCCATCAGAAAGCGGTTGGTAGCTACCGCCCAGTGCCAAAGTCTCATGGCTTCTCTGCATAGTGGGTAAGACCTGGTTCCACCTTGCTTGTTTATGTACCATACCACCGACATGTTGTCGGATAGGATAGCAATCGGGCCCTGTGGGAGAGCGTGATGGAGAGCTTGGAGTACCAATAGTACCGCTCTCATCTCCAGGACATTGATATGCAAATGCGTTTCCTGGATCTGCCATGTGCCTTGGACCGACCTGTCCAGGTAATGACCCCCCCACCCTACCTGGGAGGCGTCCGTAGTCACAGTGGCAACGGACGTTGTGGTATAAAGGGTCGCCCTGGTCGAGATTTGATTGGAGAAGCCACCAATGCAGATCTCGACGGCAACTTTCCGTGATTATGATTAAGTGGTTCAAGGGAAGTTCCTGATAAGACCATTGAACCGACAGTAGCCATTGTAAAATTCGCATATGAAGCCTGGCCAAGGGAACCAAAAGTATGGTCGACGCCATCGAGCCCAACAGTTGTAGGATCCGATGGGCCGGGGCTCTTTGTAGGGGGAGACAGGATTTGACTTGACCTTGTAACACCTGAATTCTTGCTGCCGATAAAAAGGCGCATTCTTTTGTGTCTAAGTCTGCCTATGAAAGTAATACGCTGAGATGGCTGTAGTACAGATTTTTGCAAATTGAACGTGATCCCCAAGAAACGGCCCAAGGTGAACGTGGCTCTGAGCGCTTGGAGTAGTAGATGCTCGGAGGTGGCAGTAAGGAGCCAGTCGTCTAGATAAGGAAACACCTGGAATCCCAGACTTCTCAGGTGAGCAGTTACCACTGCCAGACACTTGGTGAACACCCTGGGGGCTGTGGTGAGACCAAAGGGCAGTGCTCGGAATTGAAAATGACTGACTCGAGGAAGCGTAAATGTCTCCTGGACTCTTGAGCTATGGGAATGTGATAGCAAGCGTCCTGGAGATCTATCGAGCACATCGATGCATCTTTTTCCAGCAAAGGAAGAATAGATTGAAGAGTGACCATTCGGAATTTGGACTTCTTTATGAAACGATTGAATGAACTGAGGTCCAAAATGGGCCTGAAGTCCCCTGTCTTTTTTGGTACCAAAAATAATTTTGAGTAAGTTCCTGATCCGATCTGGTCGATGGGGACAGGCTGGATAGCTCTTTTTTCTAGCAGCTTTGAAACCTCTAATGCTGCTTGATCCCGCTGACTGGGTGGTACGTCCGGGATTTCCCTTAAAGAAAGGGGGGGTTTGTTGAAGGGGATGATATAACCTCCGGTAATAATGCGAAGCACCCACTGATCACTTGTTATGGATTCCCAAGCTTGTGGGTGCGCCGCAAAGTGACCCCCGACTGGCTCCGGAGTTGCACAGTCGGGCAACAACTCAGGAACGCTGGTTGTATGAAGAACCACAAAAGGAATCGCGGTCTCCAGAGTTACGGGGGCCTCTGCCACCTCTGGGGCGGTGTCTTCAAATCCCCCTGCCTCTGGAGGGGGAATCACTGGGTGGAATAGGGAAAGACTTCTGAGATTTTTTAAACCACATTTTCCCTCCTCTCCCAGCCTTGGGGTAAGGCCTAGAAGGATCGGAAAATCGGGCCCCAATGGCAGTCAAAGTCTTGCCCTCCTGCTCGCACCTAGTTAGTGTGTCCTTCACCTTGGGTCCAAACAAAGATGACCCATCAAAGGCGTCTAAGGAAGACTTGAAAGCCTCCGTGAGCAACACAAAGCGTAACCAGGCTTGTCTCCTGAGGGCAACGCCTGTTCCTGCTCTACTCGCCTTCGCCGCATATGAGATGAGCCTCATGGACGAGTTAACAATAGAAAAGAGGGTAGTCATCTGTGCGCCAACAGTCGGGCCAGCGCCTCAGGTAGATTACCGACAAGAGAGTCATTTAGCTCTTTGAGAAGATCCCTTTGGAGCCTCGTAAAATGACATAAGTAGTTCAGCGACCATAAGGTAAAGGCCCCTGAGGACAGGGTACGCTTCCGTACCCATCTATCCATACTCCTAGAACCCTTATTAGGAGGATGAATAGACGTCGAAGCCTCTGCCACGTCCTGCTGTGTGGCAGAAGCCACCACCAAAGCATCTACAGGCACACCCTTTGTGAGAAACTCCTTCTGGGGGCTGACAAAATTTATTGGGCCTCGCAGGCACCGGTTCCACAGAATCAGGGTGTTCCCACACCCTTCGAGAAACCAAATCAAGGAGTTCATCGAGGGCGGAGACACCCAGGAGGCGGAAGGCTGGGCCCCAAAGGCCTTGAGGAAGACTGACTCCTCAGCTGAAGGGTTTTGGCTTGCCAGTCACCTCTCTGTCTCAGAATCTCCAAGATATCTGAGAAGGAGATATCATCCAAGATAATTTGGGGACCCTTCTGCGTCATCGAGGTCAGTATCCGATGTAATAGACTCATCTTGGGAGTCTACGTGTTTCCTCTTACACAATTTCTTCCGTGGGGGTTCGTCGAAGCAGTTTCGGACGGACCACCCAGAAGAAGGGAACCCCGATGGGGGTATCCTCAGGCCCTGGGGCCCCGCTGCCGGGGCTGCAACACAACAGAGGCACCAGTCTCCAAATCTAGGGACGGTGAGGTAGAATCTTGTTGAACCGGCAAAGGCATGGCCAGCGCTCCTCATGGCCTCAAAGGCTGGACCTCCAGAATCCAAGGAGGTCACTGGTCTAGAGGCCACGATGGCACTGGGAATTCCAGCAGCTGATGCTCCGAGAGGAAGACTAGGCACCAAGCACCCAATCCCAAAGTATTCCCTCGGCCCGGCTGAAGAGGTCGAGTACCAAACCCTGAACCGGAGGACAGGGTAGGAAGCACAGTCGAGTCGAGAAGCTTGTAAGGGGTCTCTGCTCCGACCGTATGGCTCCACATTGCTCCACCACCACCGGCTCCAACGGCTCAAGAAGTTGGAGGAGGAATCAAATGTGTTGGAGGGGATCGGCCCAAGCAAACTGTGCCGGAGCCGAGACCATTTTAGTAAACACTGGAGATTGGAATAGCCTCTGTAAAACCCTATCCAGGTCCGAATCTGACAGTCTCGAGGATTTAGAGGAGGTAGACACTGAGAAGACTTTCCTCTCGGCCCGAGAGTAGGGGACCGGCTCCGAAACGGCTCCAATACTATCGGCGCCGACTCCACCACAGCATGGACCACCATCGGCACCGAAGGAGCCTTCTTCAGAGCCGAGGGGGAAGAGTCTGAGCTGCACACTTCCACCGCCCAAGCCATTGGAACCGATGGAGGTGATTCACCTCTCGATACTCCAACTTGTGGCTCTGAAGGCAATGGAGCCGAAGTAGGAGGTATCGAGGCAGACCCTTCGACCCTCAGCCCCGAAGTCAGTGGAGCCGAGGAAGAAGAGGTCAATTTTGTCTTTTTAGAAGTCGGCTCCGACGGACTTGTCGGTGCCGACGATCTTTTCTTTTTGGAAGCAACAGGAGGATTTAAGGCTTCCTCAAAAGAAGGTTTGATAAGCCCTTTCAAAATCAACTTATTCTTGCGTTCTTGAAGAACTCTAGCAGAGAAAGCATGACATACGCTACAAGTCTCTTGCAGATGTTTCGGCCCCAAACAATAGACACAGACTGAATGGCTGTCTGTGATGGACATTTTATAACTGCACCGAGTGCATTTTTTAAAACCTGACTTTTGTTCCTTAGACATAGTACAGGCCCTTCAAAAAGTATGACTTTACCACAATGAGTAAGCACTATAACAGAATTGCACCAACTGAAAAGCACGAGACACACTGGCGCGAGTACTTAGGAAAAAAAGTTTACCTCACAAACAAACAGACAAAACAAGTCCAACAGCCCAAAGCCCTCTAATTTAAACTGGCTTGGCCCGAAAAACAATTAACCACAAAAAAGTAATTAAGGCTAAATAGCACACAAGGGTAGGGCAAAGGCCCTCTAACTTAAACGGGCCTTGCCCGACTGAAAAAATAAAGTACCAGAAGACACTCAAGCACTCAAAAGTAACAAATAGTAAGGAATAATAAGGAATAGCTGTGAAAACAGCTGTTTGGTTAATATATGACAAAAAACCCCAAGGTCAAAGACCAATAAAGGTAAAAAGAACCACTTAGCTCCAGCCAAGTCGAGACCACGTCCAGCTTGTAAAGTGGCAAACGAGATCTGGGGAAGCAGGTGTAGTGCATCCTGGGATAGGGAGTAGCCCAGCCAATGAGAGACTTCGTGCTAGTGTATTAGTTGCCGAGTCGGAGCCGATGGATCGGCTCCGAACCCATCTGTCATGAATGTAGGCGAGATAGGATCCCATTACATCTCTGGTTTCAGTGACTCTCCAAGTATGAATTACATAAATGGCATACATACAACTATTAAGAACAAGACAAAAAAATGTAAATATACATATGCATACAAGGTGGAAAGTGCAACTCAGTGCAAGACATAATGAAATATTTCTTGATATGAGGTGAGGTTCACCGACCATGAGAGCATGCAACTCAGATACTATTCTTGCAGATGTCAGAGCAATGATGAGAACAGTTTTCCAAGTCAAGAACCTTAAATCAGCTTGATGAGCAGGTACAAAAAGTGACAATCAACTTCTCCAACACAAAGTTGTGATCCCAAGGAGGAGCAACCTGTTTCCGAGGCTGTCTCAATGGCCCTAGACGCAGTATTTGCAAAATCATACACACTCTTCAAAGCATGTTTGAATAAATGTGAGAGGGTAGAAACAGTAGGACTCAAAAAAGAACTTTTATTTTGTAAGAAGAAACGTAACCAGTTCCCACAGACTAATCATGTAACAAAAAATAACCTCAATATGTATGTCTGATAAGTGAAAATTCTGAAAGCTAAAGTGGAAAAAAAAAACAATGTATTTCTATTCTCATGTTGCAGTATTCGTACTGTGGGATTCCCCACCTCACGTGACCCGAAAATTGTCTCCTATACAAAAGCTTTCAGCCTGGCTGCTGTAGGTGTGTGGGACATCAAACGTAAAGTCATAAACCAGGGTCCCTAAATGTGACGTCTGCACGCACAGACGTCAGGACTTTCTGCCTCAGTCGAATGTCAGATCGATCGCATCACTCCTCTTTATCAAGACATCCAACGCTAAGTACCCCATTGGGGATTTCTTATTGATATTGTTGTTTGAAGCTTGGTCAGCTGCCTTTTACTTTAGCCGATGTCAGCTAAGAAAGGTAAATGTCGATGCGGACGTCAAATTCCACATAAAGACACCCACGACCGTTGTATCTTCTGTCTAGGCCAGGAACACTATACTTCCTGCACCATCTGCCAATCATTCATTCCTAAAACTCTTAGAAGCTGCTTGGCTGCCCTTAACCTGTATTTAGAAAATCAAAGGCTTAAAAAACTAGCCCTTAGGATGGATCCGGAAGTGGCAGAACTGATAGAACTGCCAAAGAAAAAGGCCAAAGTTTCATGGCCTACCACTACTGCCTCTCCGTTGTCGGATGCCCTGCCAATCTGCCAATATAGGGGTTGAGGGATGCCCACTAGAGCTGTCTGCTTCTACGGCATCCCTCGAGGTAACCGTACCCGAAGTATTGGCTGGCACATACGCAGAGATAACTGAGACTTTGGTTATTCCCAATGTTGAGGGGGAACCAGGTTCTACCGGACGCGCTTCTGGATTTCACAAGTCCAAGGTTCCTTCAGTTGCTAAGACCCTAGATCCTAGGCCTACCCTGTCTCCAAAAACTACTCCTTCTAAAAGAAAGCAGAAAACTAAGCATTTATCTACCCTACCTGAAAGTCAACTGGACTGGCAGTCATTTACTCAATCTCTGATGCAGGTCTTCATGGCCCTAAGGCTAACACCATCCTCAGCCCCCTCCATTCCTTTGCTCAGTCCAAGGCCCACTTCTTGCTACTTCAATCTTTCCTACTCCCTGGAAGAAGAAGTAGAGGCCCTCTCATCTTGCACAAGAAGTCCATCTCCTAAGCTTCACAAATAGCCTCACCCCTGGAATATTATTCTCCAAATGAGGATTCTGTTGAAGGAGACTATCCTCCAGAGGACATTACAACTGGTGAAACCATCACTAAGATGAAAGAATACTTCAAATGGGATTCTTTCCAAATGTTAGAAACTCAAAAAAGATACTTTGAATTGCTGCAGGTTGAATCACCCTCCCAATCTGTCATTCCCCTGGTGATCCCTGTATACCTTGATGCATTTGCTTCATACTCAAAGAACCATGACTCCTAGCCACCTGCTTCAAAGAGACCAGACCATTTCTATAAAGTGCCTGAGGACCACAAATTCCTGGTAAAGCCCCCCTTGCCAGACCCTGCTGTCATAGCTGTGGCCCCAGATAGGCAATCTAGGCTGTTCCCTTCCTTTTCTCTATTACCTTTGGATAAAGACAGTAAATTTATAGATAGGCTGGGCAAGAAAACATATACCTCCTCTACCCTGGACTTCAGAGCTATTAACTACCAATCTCATATGGTTAAATTTGCCTTGGACTTGGTTTTCCATGCATATACGCTTTTCAGCTCCTTGCCTGAGTCCCCAAACAAAACTGAAGTAGCATCTAAGCTATCCATAACATCCCAGGTGGCCAGACACTCCATCAGATGCAGTTATGATGCAGCAGAATCCTCTGCTAGTTCAGCTGCAACTGCATCAGTTATGCATAGATACTCCTGGCTTAGGCTCCAACCTCTACCAGAGGATTTTAAGTCAAAAATCCATGATGCCCCTCTTTACAATAACCTCCTATTTGGAAAGAAATCTGCAAAGCTTTTTTAAACATCTGCTGGAGAAAAGCAATGAGCTACAGGATTATGAAACACCTGCTGGTCTTTCCCATACCCAAGTTCTACAGAATTTATCCTGCAAAGACATTTAATACAGCCCCTACTTCCGCTAGTAGCAGAGGAAAGGGACTAGGAGACAACCTTCTTTAAGGACAACCTCTTCTTAACCAGCCCAAAGACAGTCCTTTCAGGACAGAAATAATGGCAACAATGTGTGACTGCCTTGCCCTACTCCCCCTGTCTTCCCGTCTCTCTCACTGCCTGCCCCTCTGGAAAGAAATCACCTCAGACAACTGGGTGCTAGCAATAGTCGAAAATTGATATTTCCTATCCTGGGAGAAAAAAAAACAACTCTCAGGGCATTCCTTTCCTACCCAAAAATCAGCTCCATCTAATTCCACACATTATCCAGAACCTACAGACTCAAAGCTCCATAGAACCCATCCTATTAGGGCAAGAAGGAAAAAGTTTCTACTCCAGACTTTTCCTAGTTTCAAAAAAGGATGGACCACGGAAACCAATCCTGGACATATCCATCCTAAATCTTTATCTAAAAGTCCCCTCTTTCAGAATGCTCTCTCTACAGACCCTGCTTCCACTACTGCCACCACAAGCTTTCATGGCCACTTTGGACCTGAAGGAGGCTTATCTCCACTTCTCCATACACCCAAACCACAGGAAATATTTACAGTTTGTTGGGCCCTGCTCTCATTTTCAATTTACTGCTTGAACTTTCATTTATCCACTGCACCAAGAGTTTTCACCAAATGTGTAGCTCCCGCCATAGTCTTCTGCAGGACCAAGGACAAAGAGATCTATCCATACCTGGATGATATTCTCACTCTAGCAGAACAGGAAGAGATCCTCAAAAAGCATCTCCAGTTCTCTATGTCCCTGCTTCAGGAACTAGGTTTCACTCTGAACCTCCCCAAATCATCCCTATCCCCAGAACAAGACAAGGTCTTCCTAGGGTGCAGGATTTGGACAGACCTAATGAAGGTATTTTTACTCCAAGAAAAAGTAATCTTCCTGACAAACCATTTCCAAGACGTTCTCCACACAAACCAGCTGTCAAGCAAGACAGTTCTTGTGTTTCCTGGGTCTTATGGCAGCCATCATCCCCATGCTCCCCCTAGCCAGGATGCACATGTAGAAACTTAAGTGGTATTTAAGGAATGTATGGTCCCAGCACAGCCATCCTTTAGACTTCCAAATACCCTTCCTTCCTTGCCTATAAACAGAACTAAGGTGGAGGAAGAAGTAGCAAATTCCAGAAATCCTTTGAGGATTGCCCTAGCAAAACCTGTTCTGGCTCTGTAGATATGATCCAGTTTGTAATGTTTGGTGAATGTATGTACAGTGAACCAGGTGGCTGTTTCAATGATGTTAGCTGTGTCCAAACCTTTGAATAAAGCTTTGAAAGAAGCTAATGTTCTAGTGGAATGAGCACTGATTCACTGATTCAGGGCCTTTTCATTGCATGAGTAGCAGAAAGAAATGTTTTTTGTGATCCAACAGGAAATAGTCTGTTTGGAGATTGCCTTGCCTAGGACTCTGGGATGGAAAGAAACAAAGAGTTGGTTTGATTTTCTGATGGCCTTGGTTTTGTCCAGATAAAATCTTAATTGTCTTTGAACGTCCAAGGAGTGTAGTATTCTCTCACTGTCATTCTGAGGAAAGGAGAAAAAGGTTAGTAAAGTGAATGGATTGATTTAGTGAACGTTCATTGACCACTCTGGGCATGAAGGAGGGATTGGTTCACAGGGTCACTCTGTCTTTATGGAAGATAGTGTAAGTGGTCATGCCATGAGTGCCTGTAGCTCTGATACCCTTCTTGCAGAATTCTTGAGAATTCTTGAGATAATGTTTAATCTTTATTTTTGTTTATTTATTTTTTGTAGGAGTCCCTGTGGAAGACCAACTCAATGAAGAGAAGTCCTGCCTTGCTTACCCCATAAAGAATCTCCCAGAGTGTCTCTCAGCCATACAGAAGTTGGTTCTCCCATGCCCATACTGGGGAATGAAAAAGAGGAAAATGATGTGGCTGACCATTTCTTCATAGTGGTTGAAAGAACTATACCAGAAGAAGCCAAAGGTGTGAGTGAGTTGTCTGAGGAACAACCAAGAACCACTACAAGTTTACTCACTATGGGCTGAGGTGTACACTGAAACCATGGCAACAGCAAGGGCTCCTTGATTGTTTTTTTTTTCTTTCTAAGGACAGCAGAGTGGAATCAGTAGGACCAAAGTATCCATGCTGTAGCCAAGGAGGAGAAGCCAAAAGCAGTATGGGTTGTTGGAGCAAGTCGGTCTGATGGTAAGTTGTCATGTAGTGTACACAAGCAGCACATTTACACTCATACTTCTTACCCCAGCCCCTTGACAAAGTAAAAGCACAAGCAGCATTCACATTTCCTGTCAGTACCCCTTTTAAACAAGTTAACTACACTGAAAGGAAAACAAAAATGTCACGTAGGCCAGCACAAAGTGAATATAAGCACTACACTAAAAAGATTCCTACCCATCCCAAAATACACCTTTTAGTCACAAAAATAAAAAATTTACACAAGCAGTATATACATTTTCATAAAACAGTATTCAAAAAAATAGTCAATGACAGGAAATTTTCAATATGTTTTAATCAGTATTGTGTTTCTTAAAGGGGAAGTACCACTTTTAGTCAGAATATAATTTTTTTTTCTTAAAAGGGCAACAATTTCTGTATGAAGAAGTTTCCCAATAGGGACTGATCTGGTGGAAATTAAACCCTTAAACCTCTGTGAAGCCTCAGAGGTGCTTCTGCTCAAGGCTGCAAAAAAGTACTGAAGAAATCTGCATTTTTACTGCTGGCTTCACTTCTTGGGGGAAGCCAATCAGCATTTAAAGTGAAGGTGTACGGAAAGGAGCCACAGCTTTGTGAAACTGGTCAGTTGTTGTCTCTGTGGCAGGGAAATAACCTATATAGCCTGACGGCTACTGCAGCAATGGAAATGATGATCATCATGAATGACAGACTGCATGCCATGGCAGGGCTAGCCATTTGATGGTGTAAAAATAGAAGTTATGTTCTTACCATAACGTTCCATGTTAGTTGTCTTCTTCTCGCCTTCTTCTTGCTGGATGGGTTCGAGCCGAGCCTCTGGCCACTGTAAAACTCGTCGAGAGTTGGTTCCACCGCCTCGAGGCTCCTTATATCCCACAATGCTAGGCGAGAGTTACCTCAGATCTCGTTTGTAAGCTAACCCCAGCTTATAACAGTAACAGTATAACTGTAAAAAAGAATCCACCTCTAACAACAGGAAGAAGAAGGGTGACCTACACCCTGAAACAAGAAATATGCATAATAGCATATGACTAAGAAAGAGGTGGTAGAAAGAGAGGTCACGATCACAACTCCTCTAGGTCTGTCCAGGCCAGGGGAAGGAGGGTGGGACGCAAGAAGAAGAGAAGAAGACAACTAACATGGAACGTTATGGTAAGAACATAACTTCTATATGTTAAGTTGTCTATCTCGCCTTCATTCTTGCTGGATGGGACCGGCCCCTAGCATCTTGTCCCGGGTGGCCTAACGGAACAGACTCCTGAGAACAGTGGAACCAAAATTAGCTCTATGCCTAGAAGCTAAATCCAACTTATAATGGGAAATAAAAGTGTGAGGAGTAGCCCAAGTAGCCGCTGCACAAATGGTGTCAATAGGCAGTCTGTCTTGGAAGGCTAGAGAAGTAGCCAAAGCTCTGGTGGAATGGGCTTTAGGTTTATTAGGCAGTTTTGGTGTCTAATCTCATAAACAAGGGTAATCAGAGATGTTAGCCATCTGGATAATGATACCTTTGAAACTGGAAGTCCCTTTCTGCTTTCCATAGGAGACAAACAGCTGATCAGATTTTCTGAATTGTTTCGTCCTGTCCAAGTAGTACCTTAATTGACGATGAACATCCAGGCAGTGTAATTTTTGTTCAGACCTATTTGAATACTCTGGGAAAAAGACAGGAAGGTCAATGCTTTGGTTTAGATTTGATGTTGAAACCACCTTAGGCAAAAAGGACGGTTAGTTCGTAAGGAAACTCTGTCCTTATGGAACAAAAGATAAGGGGAACGACAACTGAGTGCTTGAAGTTCTGAAATTCTTCTAGCTGATGTGATAGCCACCAGAAAGAGAGTTTTCCATGATAATAATTTCAAGGAACATGAAGCTGCAGGTTCGAAAGGGGAAGAATCAAAGAAGCAAGAACTAAATTTAGGTCCCAAGGAGAAGGAGGATTTCTTATAGGAGGTCTGAGAAGAAAAACTCCTTTCAAAAAGGCTTTGCAAAGTTTGTGGGACATTAGGGCAGATTCAGAAATGCCCACATGAAAATTAGAAATAGCTGCCAATTGAACCTTAAGAGTAGATGGAGATGAACCTGCATGGAAGAGTTCAGCTAGAAAATCAAGGACTAGTTGGATGGAAGCGGTGAAAGGATCTATGTCCTTTCCTTGTGCCCAATATGAGAAGCGCTTCCACTTACTCAAATAAATCTTTCGAGTGGAAGATTTATGGGAAGCTATCAATATATCTCTAACCGAGTGAGATAATTGAGGAAGCCTGGCTACGGTTGGAATTGGAGGAACCAAGCAGTGAGGTTCAGAGAGGAGGGAGCGATGAAACTGACCCGATTGGTGGATCAAAAGATCTGGAACTAGGTCCAGACTCCACGGTCGCTCCAAGAGAAAACGATGAAGAAAGGGGAACCACACTTGTCGAGGCCAGTAAGGAGCAATGAGAATCAATGAGGCCTTCTGAGCGATAGCTTTCTGTATTACTTGAGAGATCAGGGGGAAAGGAGGAAATGCATACAGAAGTCCCGGGCCAAACTTGGACTAGAGCGTCTGCTGGGTTGGCCTGGTAACGGAATAGAGTGAAGTATTCTCTGCACTTGCTGTTTTGGGGAGTAGCAAAAAGATCACAGCAAGGCTGACCCCACTTGAGAAATATCTCTCTCACTACAGAGTCTATCAGAGACCACTCGTGAGGCATGAGTATAGCTCTGCTCAACTTGTCCGCAATGTGATTGGACTTCCCGGGGATGCGTTGCTATCAGAAAACGCTGAGAAGAAATCGCCCATTGCCACAGTCTGAGTGCTTCTCGACACAGGGGTATGATCTGGTTCCGCCTTGTTTGTTGATGTACCACACTACAGACATATTGTCTGTCTGGATTGCAATCGCTCCCAAGGGAAGAGAGTCTTGAAGGGCTTGCAACGCTAAAAGCACTGCTCTCATCTCCAGAACATTTATGTGCAAGTGGCATTCGCTTGGTTGCCATGTGCCCTGGACTGTCCTGCCCTGATAATGCCCCCCACCCGATCAGGGAGGCATCCGTTGTCAGAGTAGCAACCGGAGGAGGTGGAACAAATGGTCTTCCGACAGGAGCTGGGGAAGACATCCACCACATGAGATGCTTTTTGCACGCGTGATCATAATGGTGTGAGACATTGGAAGTTCCTGGTATGACCATTGAGAAAAAAGCATCCACTGAAGGATCCGCATGTGGTATCTGGCCAATGGGAGGAGAGGTATGGCCGCTGCCATGATTCCCAACACCTTTAGAACTAACCTGGCTTTGGCTCTGTTGTTGTTGAGAAGAAGTGACACCAATTTGTGAATGTCTGATATCCTTTGGTTCGTTAGCGTTGCAGACATGTTTATAGTATCTAAATTTGCGCCTATGTAGGTAATAGTACGACAAGGCGACAACACAGACTTTTCGCAATTTATTGAAATACCCAGTTTTTGACAAACGCGAAAAGTATAATCTCTGGCCATCAGAAGAAGATGCTTGGTGGGAGCTGTGAGGAGCCAGTCGTCCAAATATGGAAACACCTGGAATCCTTGTCGTCTCAGGTGAGAAGCTACCACTGCCATGCATTTGGTAAACACCCGGGGCGGAGTGGTGAGACCAAAGGGCAGGGCCCTGAACTGAAAATGACTGGTTGCCAGCCTGAAGCGGAGGAATCTTCTGGAGCCGCCTGTTCATTTTTATGTGATAGTACGCATCCCGAAGGTCTATAGAGCACATCCAGTTTCCTTTGCCCAAAAGGGGAAGAATGGATTGCAGCGTGACCATCCGAAATCTTGTTTTCTTGACTGATTTGTTCAAGACACTGAGATCCAAAATCGGTCTCCAGTCCCCTGTTTTCTTTGGAACTAAAAGAACCTTGAGTAGATTCCGGATCCTTGTTGGTCTGCTGGCACTGACTGAATTGCTCCTTTTGCAAGCAGTTTTGAAATTTCCAAAGCTGCTATATCCCTTTGAGCGGGTGGAACATCTGGAAGGGATTTTTGACTGATTTGGAAAACGAAGAAAGGGGATAGAATAACCTTCGAAATGATGGACTGTACCCATTTGTCTTGAGTCAGGGATAGCCAGGCTTCTGGGTACAGTGACAATCTTCCCCGACTGCCTCGAAGATGGGCAGTCGGGCAACACCTCAGGGACGCTGAAAGGGCTTGTCAGGAAAGGCTTCCGATTGCCCTGGTTCTGGACCCCCTGCCCCTAGGGCTTATCGCCTACCATTGTTATTCCCACCTCTGCCTTTGGTAGGAACGACTCTGTCGTCAGGCGAAGTCCCTTGAGATTGTTTACGGAACCACATCTTCCCACCCTTCTGGCCTTTGGGGTAAGGCCTAGAAGGAGTCGAAAACGGACTCGCGGCAGAAAGGGTCTTGCCATCAGTCTCGCACCTAGTCAGGGTTTCTTTCACTTGAGGACCAAAGAGAGATGATCCATCAAAGGGAGTTCGTGAAAGACGCCTTGAAAGGTTCCAAAGTTGCATAGCCGCATCCAGGCGTGCTACGTAAGGCTACCCCTGTCCCTGCTCTGCTCGCTCCATCGGCCGCATAAGAGAGGAGGCACATGGAGGAGTTGGATATGGAATTAAGGGTAGCCAGCTGCGTGTTCATTTTCTCTTGAAACCCGCAGCTGTAGGGTCCTTAACATTTCACTCGCTTCCTTGATCAAGTCCCTTTGAAGACGAGTGAAATGGCACAGGTAATTCAGCAACGCATGGTAAATGTCGCTGAGGAGAACATCCGCTTCCGCACCTATCCATGGACCTAGATTCCTTGTTAGGTGGATGGACAGGCACTGAAGGATCAGCCAGTTCCTTCTTTGTGGCGGCAGCTACCACCATAGCATCCACAGAAACTCCTTTTGATAAAAAATGCTTGTCTGATGGAGCTGTGATGAATTTGGAGGGTCTCCTGGGAGTGGGGTCCACTGAATCAGGAGCCGCCCATGCCTTCTTAGCAACCACCTGCATGTGGGGGTCGAAGGGGACACCCAGGAGGTGGAAGGACGAGAGCCAAACGCCTCAAGATACACAGATTCGTCCTCCAAAGGGTTGAGGGCTGGCCAGTTTCCCCTCTGTTTCAGGATCTCCAGAATGTCTGCAAATGAGACATCTTCAGAAGGGGAACGGGGGGAACCCTCAGAATCATCCAGATCTGTGTCCGACGTGATAGACTCAGGTGAGTCAATGTGCTTCCTCTTGCACTTCCTCTTCTGAGGTGGCTCTTCTGCCAAATCAGGAGAGGCCTCGGAAGAGAATGAAATCCCCAAAGGGGGCTCCTGAGGAGCTGGCTCTCTGCGGTCCGGGATGAGGGAGTGAGTCGACTTACCCTGAGGCAGCATAGAGGGAGGGGCTGACGGAGCCGACTGTGGAGTAGAGCCAGGCTCTAACACACTCCGCATGACCTCGAATGCACCCCTGTCAGGCAGAGCCAGAGGTCCCCGCTCCGAGGAGCTAAGGACCCCTCGGCACCGACAGTGATGGCTCCGAGGTCGATGTCGGAGCCGAACTCACCAGCGCCGAAGCACCGAGAGGGAGAGGGGGGTCGGACAAGGGTCCGATGCCACTCACCCCCTCGGAGCCGACGAGGGAAGTCCGGCGCCGAGATTCCTCCAAGGAAGAAAACGGAGCCGACGATGGAGCCGAAGACAATTGTCTCGGCTCCGAAGTAACCACAGCCTCGGTTCCGACACGACCCGGCTCCAAACTCAAAAGAGTCGAAGGAGGAAAGAGTTGATGGACTGGGGCAGGCACCAACTGATGAGTCGGGCTCTGCAGCATCTGGGCTAGTGCCTCGGACTTAAGTAGTCGACTCACCACCCTCTGAAGGTCATGATCGGAAAGCCTCGATGACCTAGAGGAATGAGACCTTTGGCTCCGTTCAGACAGCAGGGGAGATCCTGGAGCCGAATGAACGGAGCCAAGAGAAGGTGACCTAGACCTCTTTCTGGTTGTAGGCTCAAGATCTTGTCGGAGCCGACACGGTACTCGATAACCTCGGCTCCGCCGAGCCGGTAAGCCACAGAAACTGTGGACTGAGTCTTATCGGCTCCAGCCGAGCCGATAAAGGCAAGGTTGAACAACCTGAGGTCTCGGCTCAGAAGCGGAGCCGAAGACCTCGATGCCTTAGAGGGCTTCCCTGTTGAAACTGACAGGGAATCCTCTGGCTTCAACAAGCCTCTCAGAATCAGCTTGTTTTTTCTTTCCTGCAGGACCCTGGGGCTGAAGCCATGGCACACAGCACAGGAGTCCTGCAGGTGCAAAGGCCCCAGACAATAGACACAAGAAGTGTGAGCGTCTGTCAGAGACATTTTCTGACAGCACGCATCACACTTCTTGAATCCGGAGACCTTTGCTTCTTTTGACATTTTTCCTAACCGACAGGGGTACACTAACACACACCCAAACACACAGTTATACCCTGTCAGCAAAAATTAGTAATACTAAAATAATAGTTATTTTAGTCTAAATAACTAACAGTTAAGTACAAAAAGTTAAAACAACTACACAAACACCTAGGGAAGGGAAGGCCAAAGGCCCAAAGGAGAACCAACGGTTCTTTTAATAAGAAAACGGGGAAAAAATAGGGTCGGGAAAAAAGTTCTATGTTCTACACTAACCTAGGAACAAAATAAGTTAAAAAGGGGAAAAAAGAGTAACTTTTTTAAGAAAAAGCTAACACTCACCAGGAACCGGTAGAAGCAACCAACCTCGAAGCTGTAGCGGCAAACGAGATCTGAGGTAACTCTCGCCTAGCATTGTGGGATATAAGGGGAGCCTCGAGCCGGTGGAACCAACTCTCGAGCTTTTACAGTGGCCGAGTCGGAGCCGAGGTCGGCTCCGAACCCATCCAGCAAGAATGAAGGCGAGATAGACAACTTAACATCTGGATTTAAGTGATTTACGTATGTTGACTTTTAACAGCTCTAAGTATCACAACTTGTACTTCGCTCTTCATCTCTTTCTTTTTATGGCAAACATATTTATATTTGGGTTGTGGTTTTGCTGTTAACATCAATATTAAATTGTTTAAGGTAAATTTGCTTTATTAAACCATGAATGCACATTGCCTCTCATTGCTTCACTTCACTACAGGAAGTAAAGAAAACAAGCATGCAATATCTGGCCACTGGGAAAACAAATCCTTGCAGTAGCTTGGAAAGTTCCATTAAATTGAAAAAGACTGTTTGGGAGTACATTGCTCTTTACAATAAAAGCTTCCAAATCAGCTTTTATTTTAAGTTTGGAAGTGAAACTACCAACAGTGATATATAATTGCAACAAAAGCACCTTAGAAAGGAAAACTGCCACATACCAGAATAATTTTAAGTGCTTTTGTTGTTTAATACCAGAACTTCTCAGGATAACAAACACATGTCATTCAGGTTTAAACAACATAAAATTATCATATGACTCTACTAAAATGACATCACTTCTTCAAAATGATATCACTTCCTCAAAATGACAACTTCCTCTAATAAAAACGAAACATATTTAAAACACACTTAATATTTAAATTCTCATTTAATCATGGATAAATATATGCAGCCAAAAAGTTGCCACTTTAATTATTTTACCTCCAGAATATTATTTAATATCTCCTAAACCCAAACACGCATCAACTTGTTATAACACAAAGAATTAAAATTTATGAAAATCCTTACAGAGTGTTTGGCCAGTGCATTATTTGTCTTTATTTTTAATAGCTTTTTTTATGTTTACTAATCCTTTTAGAAAACCTTCTAGTAGTTTTTCTGACATAAAAAGACTCACATGACATGCATATAGTCAAATATGCTATGTTTCTTGATTTACAATCATAATATCCATGAGGAATAATATCATGGTAATTATGTTTCAAAATAACACTTGTCCCATTATTAATAAAACTACAAAATTTACAATCTTCACATTTAAAATTTGCTTTAAAAAGTTACCTGCATGCCTCTCAAAAATAAATTTCAGTGTAGTCATCTTTTATGACAAAACTTCAGACTTAGCCCATGATGTTACTTAAATTATGAATACTTTGCATTATTTTTCAATTTTTCACCATTATCAACTTAAGAGTGAAACCATCACAACTAATGGTCAATGGAAAAGATGTGCTAAAATCACTACCTGTGTGTTTATGTGGATCCCTGAGTACAAAACTTGATTTTAATATAGTAGGGAATTTACTATATCTATTACTAGACACCTCTTTAACAATTTTATCACCTGGATAATTACCAGCTAAAAATACATTTTTTAATACTTTATTTTTATTTTATTTATTTATTTGCAGTTGGTTAACCAGGATAGTCCACTGGGCCAATAAGAACCGTTTTCAATGGAGTCCTGGGGAGAAAAGCTCCAAAATTAGAAGTTATGTACTCACCATAACGTTCCATCTGAGTAGGTGTATTCATTTGTCTGCAACCTGTGGGTTATGGATCCGATATCGGATCCGAACCGGCATGGTTTACCAGCTATGGATCCAAGCTCTCAGCTCCTCCCCTCACCCATAATGCCCTGCTCTCCCTACATGACCTCAGATCAAGTTTGCCAACAGCATAAACACCCTGAAAAGGGTAACACAACATATGCAGGAAACTGAAAGGCCAGGGGATAGGAGGAGGGATGTTGCAGACAAATGAATACACCTACTCAGATGGAACGTTATGGTGAGTACATAACTTCTAAATCTGAAGTAGGAGATTCATTTGTCTGCAACCTGTGGGACAGAGTCCCCAGCTACCTGAATCTTGGGCGGCCATCATGGAAGGATCCAAAGGATGCTCTACCCCTAGATGCAAGATCCAACTTGTAGTGGGAAATAAAGGTATGAGATGAAGCCCATGTGGCTGCTGCACAAATATCATCTAGAGGAATCCTAGCCCTAAAGGCTGCCGATGTAGAGACTGACCGGGTTGAATGGGCATGAACACCCTCCGGTGCGGGCCTTCCCGAAGCTTGATAAGCTAGTAAGATACATTGTGAAATCCAGTGAGATAATGAGACTTTGGAAATTGGCTTGCCCAAATTAAATTTAGCAAAGGAAATGAACAACTGGTCGGATTGTCTATGACCAGCAGTCCTGTTTAGATAAAATCTAAGTTGCCTGTGAACGTCTAAGGAATGAAGCTTGTATTCACCCTTGTTTTGATATTTCGGGAAGAAAACAGGTAGGTTAATGGATTGATTAATGTTTGCTTCAGAAGCTACCTTAGGAAGAAAGGACGGGTTGGTCCTGAGGTAAACACGGTCCGGATGAAAGACCAAGTAAGGAGGTTTAGCTGATAATGCTTGAAGCTCTGAGACTCTCTTGGCCGAAGTAATGGCTACTAAGAATGTGGTCTTGAAAGATAAGAATTTCAGATCTACCGAAGCCGCCGGTTCGAAGGGGGAGGCGGTCAAGGCCTGAAGAACCAAGGAAAGGTCCCAAGGAGGAACCGCCTGCTTTATAGGGGGCCTGAGAAGAAAAGTACCTTTAAGGAAAATCTTACACAATTTGGCAGACATCAGTGGACCGGAGTCATGACCAATGTGATAATGAGAAATTGCCGCAAGTTGTACTTTGACCGTGGAACTGCTGGCACCATCATTAAACAGAGTGGTTAAGAAGTCAAGCACCAAAGGGAGAGGAACTGTGAAGGGGTTTAGGCCTTGCACTCCGCCCACAAGGAGAACCGCTTCCACTTGCTACGGTAGACTTTCCTAGTGGATGGCTTATGAGCTGCCACCAGGATGGCCTTAACAGAGGACGAAATACCGGGAGTCCTGATCAGGAGTGGAACTGGAGCAGCCAAGCGGTCAGCTTGCGGTTGTCCAGGCTCGGACGAGATAAGTGGGATGGGTGAGAAATCAGATCCGCAATGGGATCTAGAATCCAAGGAGGATTCACTGAGTGAGACCTTAGGAAGGGGAACCAGATCTGTCGAGGCCAAAAGGGGGCAATGAGGATCATTCTGCACCCCAACCGAGAGGCTTTCTGAAGAACTTGGAGCATCAGAGGCAAGGGGGGATAAGCATAAAGAAGACCGGGTGGCCAAGCATGCACCAGAGCTGCCTCTTGGGAACCTCCGGGAGGAGGTATCAGGGCAAAAAAACTGTCGCATTTGGTGTTTGAGGGAGACGCAAAAAGATCGCAACAAGGAGTTCCCTACTGTGCGAAGATGCATTCCGCTACCTGAGTATTGAGAGACCACTCGTAGAGGGTGAGAATGATGCGACTGAGTTTGTCCGCCAGGATGTTGGACCGACCCGGAATATGTGTTGCTATGAGAAAGCGGTTGGTGGAGATTGCCCATTCCCACACTCTCATGGCTTCTCGACAGAGGGGGTAAGACCTGGTTCCTCCCTGTTTGTTGATATACCAGACAACAGACATGTTGTCCGATTGAATCGCAATTGTTCCCAAGGGAAGAAAGTCCTGAAGTGCTAGCAACGCTAAGAGCACTGCTCTCATCTCTAGAACATTGATATGCAGCGAAGTCTCTGAATCGTCCCACGTGCCTTGGACCGTCCGGCCTGCAAAATGCCCCCCCACCCGAGGCGGGAGGCATCCGTGGTCACCGTGGCGAGAGGGGGAGAGGCACAAAAGGGGTGGCCTCCGTGGAGATCTGGAGAGTGTAGCCACCACAGGAGGGACCGCCTGCACGCTTTGCTGATCGCAATGGGATGATGCATAGGAAGAGCAAGATACGACCACTGAACCATGAGTGTCCATTGAAGGATACGCATATTGAACCTGGCGAGAGGAAGAAGCGCAATCGCTGCCGCCATGGACCCTAGGGCCCTCAGGACCAACTCCGCCGGAACTGAGCTTGAGTGGAGAATGGCCCGCACCTGGAGCTGTAGGCTTTGCACTCTGTCCACTGTGAGGAAGGCTCTCAATCTCCTCGTGTCTAACCTGGCACCTATAAAATCTATGAGCTGCGTGGGTGCTAGGTTGGATTTTTTTGTATTTATCGTGATGCCCAGGTGTGGAGCAAGATGGAGAAAGGAGTCTCGCCAAGAGAAGTAGATGCCTTGTTGGGGCGGTGAGAAGCCAGTCGTCCAGGTAAGGAAAGACCTGCACCCCCTGAAGCCTCAGGTGGGCCGCTACCACTGCTAATACTTTGGTGAACACCCTGGGGGCTGTGGTGAGACCAAAGGGAAGGACCCGGAATTGGTAGTGACTGGCTCCCAGCCAGAAGCGGAGAAACCTCCTGGAGCGCCTGTCCATGAGTATGTGGTATTACGCATCCTTGAGGTCTATGGAGCACATCCAGTGGTTTTCTCCCACAAGGGGGAGAATAGACTGCAATGTAACCATTCGGAATTTCTCCTTGGGAACTGCCAGGTTCAAAAGAGAAAGGTCTAAAATTGGTCTTAGATCCCCGGTCTTTTTTGGCACTAAAAAGAACCTGGAGTAGAACCCTAATCCGATCTGGTCTGTGGGGATGGGCTGGATGGCTCTTTTCTTTAGCAGATGGCCAATTTCTGCCAAAGCGGCCTCCCACTGACCGGGTGGAATGTCGGGGAGGGACTGCAATTTTGGCAAGTGAATAAAGGGGATACGGTATCCTCTGGATATGATCTGGAGAACCCAGCAGTCTGATGTTATGGACTCCCATGCCGCTAGGTGCTCCGAAAAACGTCCCCCGACTGCCTCCAGAGTGGAGCAGTCGGGCAACCCCTCAGGGCTGCTGGGGCGGGCCGTTCAGAGAAGGGTTCTCTGGACCCGAAGTTCCTGGGAACCCCTCTGCCCCTAGGGCGGCGTCCTCCCTGTCCTCCTCTGCCACGGAAGGACTGGTTGTCCGGAGCAGGCTGGGATTGCTGCGACTTCCGGAACCACATCTTCTTCTGACCCTTTTGGTTCCTAGAATAGGGCCTCTGGGGTGCAGAGAAGCGGATCCACGGCAGACAGCGTCTTCCGCCCTTCGCTCTGGGTCAAGGTGTCGCGAACAGTTTTGCCAAAGAGGGCAGAACCATCGAAAGGGGTGTTCGCAAATGACGCCTTGAAGGGCTACGAGAAATCGCAATGACGGAGCCAGGCCTGACATCTAGTAACTAGGCCTGCCCCTGCGGCTCTAGCGGCACCTTCCATAGCATGGGATAGTAGCCGCATAGAGGTATTAGTGACGGACCTGAGAGTGGCCATACGGGTGGAGTGCAGCACTTTGTCCTCCTCCGACATGGACTCTGGGGGGGATGCAGCGTATTCTTTTATAAGATCGCGCTGCATCCTAATCACATGTGCCAGGTAGTTCAGTGCCCTCACCGAGAAGGTCGCTGAACTAAACATCCGCTTCCCTAAGCGGTCCATCATCCGAGACTCCTTGCTCGGGGGATGGACTGAGGGACTCTCCTGAGCAAGTTCCCTCTTGGTGGCCGCCATCAACATGGCATCTACCGGAGGCCCCTTACTCCAATGGGCACGGTCAGCCGGGGGACTGAGGATACGGTCGGGCCTTTTTGGGATTGGCTCCACGGTGTCCGGTTCCTTCCACGCCCTGGTGGTAATGAGGTCCACCAGGGGGTCGGCAGGAGGGACACCCAAGAGGTAGACGGCCCGCTTCAAATGCCTCCAAGAACACGGACTCGTCCGAGGAAGACTTGGGGCAGACCACCCCTTATGCTGAGCATTTCCATGATGTCTCCAAATGAGACATCCTCGGGGGGTGATCTTGGGGAGCCTTCCCCTTCCTCCAAGTCCGTGTCTTCTGTGAGAGACTCGGGGGAGTCAATGTGCCTCCTTTTGCACGTATGTTTGCGGGGAACATCCTCTGGGGGGCTGTCAGAGGACTCCTCGCAAACAGTAACCTGTTCCAGGGGAACAGCTTGGGGCAAAGGAGCGGGCTTTCCCAAGGGCCGGATGGTGGAAGCCTGACCCAGTGCAGATGGAGAGTGGGACGGAGCCGAAGCAAGTGCCGGGGGTCCGGAGTCCCTCAACAGGGCCCTCTCCACTACATCAAAAGCCGAAGGGGAGCCGACCTCGGCCAAACGATCCAACAATCGGCTCCCCCTCGGATCCGAGGAGTGGATCGGAGCCGGCGCCGCGCCGGATCCGGGGACAGTGCGCCCGACACAGACGGCGCCAAGGAGCACTGATCCCCGGATCCGGCTCGGATCCAGGCTCCGAGAGGTCGGATCCGGCACTCGAGGGCAGGGTCGGATCCGGCACCAGTATTATCGGCGCCGACCCACCCCGGCTCGGCTGCTCGGCTCAACGGCTCCGAGCCCGGTAGCGGTCGGAGAAGGAGCAATTGGCTTAAAGAAGGGTCGAGCTCCCCAGAGGGGAAGGCAAGAGCACCCCCCTCTGCATCTGGGCCTGGGTGGACCTTCTCATCATCCCGTCCCGATCAGCGCCTGACAGGCTATACGTCGATCTCGACGAGGCTACCGAGGTAGGCCTAGAGTGCCTCCTGGGTAGCCTCGACGGAGATCGGGTCTCCTCCTCCTCAGGTCCCGGTGAGAAACACACAGGTGACCAGAGCCGAGGAGGGGAGAACCGCAGACAAGGAGGCTGGAGGAGAAGCCGCTTGGCTGGCGGGCTGAAACAGAGGCCTTGGCCCGCGATGGTGCTTCTCCCTCCGGTCCTTCTTTCTTGCTTCCTCTCCTCTGAACCACTACAGGAGGTTGAGTCCCAGGAGGAGGAGGGAGAGAGGAGACAACCAGAAACGGTTACCCCGAAGGAGGGAGGCCGGAGCTGAGTCCGTGGCAAAAGACCCGCCAAGACAAGCTTGGACCTCCGCTCCTTCAATGCCCTGGGGTTGAACCCTGCACAAATGGAACATCCAGAAGTGAGGTGTTCAACCCCAAGGCACCAGTGTGGCCATCAGCGGGAAAGCTTATGGCCACACTCGAGCACTTAGAGAACACAGCTTTGGGTTGTTCAGACATCCCAAATTACCAAAAAAGTTACTTAAACTAAGTTGGTAAAAGTAAAGTAACTAAAGCACACAACAGGCCCAAACACACACTACGCTACCAGCGAGGGGAGGGAAGGTAAAAATTAAATTTAAAACACTAAAAGTATAATACAGTAATAGGGAAACCTAAACTTCCACACAACTTTCACACAAAAATACGATTTTAAAACCTCTAAATACTTGAAAAAGAGCATTTAGCTGAAGAGCTTAGAAACACAAATCTGGTCACCAGCGCGGCAAACAAGATCTGAGGTCATGTAGGGAGAGCAGGGCATTATGGGTGAGGGGAGGAGCTGAGAGCTTGGATCCATAGCTGGTAAACCATGCCGGTTCGGATCCGATATCGGATCCATAACCCACAGGTTGCAGACAAATGAATCTCCTACTTCAGATCAAAGGTTACAAAAATATTACAGCAGTTTACAATTTCAGTCATTTGTAGGTTCAAGACAAAATAAAGATTAAGCAGTTACAATACAATTTTTAGGTTACATTTTGTAGAAAACAGAGATTTAAGCAGGTACAATAAATTTTTAGGTTACATTTTGTAGAAAAACAAAACATTGCTTTAGTAAATATACAGTTTCTTGAAATGGAATAGTAGGATTTGAGAATTATAAGAGGTTATTTACAGATGGCTTAGTATTTGGTGTCTGGAAATATATGATATAGTTGCCTGTAGGAAGTGGAGAATAGGCTATGAGGGGTGGGAGCAGGAGCATTCCCACGTGGATGTTAGATATGAGTGAAGTGATTTTTTTAAAGGGAGGGAGGTTGGTGATAGTACAGATGGAGGAGGTTGGTGATAGTACAGATGGAGGGAGGGAGGGAGTTCCATAGGCGTACCATGGCAAAGGACAGGAGGTTTTGTCCTGGGGAGTGAAGGGGTTTGTACAGTTCCATTAGGATTTGGTTGCTAGATCTTAGGAGTCTTTGTGGCTGGTGCATTTTAAAGGTAGAGCATAGGGAGGGACAGAGGGAAGGTTGAAAAATGAGTTTGTGTGCATAAGTAAGCTGAGTATAGGAGAGATAGTTGGGAAGCTCTAGCCAGCTTAGATTGTAGAGAGATGCACAATGATGAGTTGATGATTTGTGGCTAGTGGCAAATTTGGCAATTTTATCATAACAAGAGGACAGTTTTGTTTTGAGAGATGATTGTAAGTTTGTTAGGAGAGGGCTACCATAAAGGAGGGAAGGGATGAGAAATGTAGTAGTGAGAGTGAGCTTAGTAGATGTAGTGAGGTATCTATTGCGTCAGTAGAGCATGCCAAGTTTTTGGTGTTTTTTTATGTTTAGTTGTAGGTGGGTATTGAATTTAAGCTGGTCATCAATCTGGACTCCTAGTAGTTTGGTTTCAGATACCAGTTCAAGAGGTGTGTTATTTTGGATGGTGATGGAGAATAGATTTATATCAATGGTGTTGGTTTTAGAGGGGGTAAATACCATAAATTTGGTTTTTGATGCATTGAGTGCTAGATGATTGTCTTTCATCCACTGTTCTGTGGTAGAGAAGGCATCTTGAGTCAGTTTTAAGAGAGTGGGGATGGATGTGGCTGCACAGATAATTGTTGAATCATCTGCATATTGAATAAGGTTAGCATGAGGGATTGAGCGGAAGAAATCATTTATGAATATATTGAAGAGGAGAGGGGCCCAAATTTTAACCCTGGGGGACACCAGTGGGGGTGTTAAGGAAAGAGGAGATGATTTTTTTTCCACTTGGCAGCTTGTTGCCTGTTGGAGAGATAGCTGGTGAACCAAATGAGAGAGGAAGGGGATAGATTTAGGTTAAATAGTTTAGTCAGAAGAAGGTTGTGAGAGATAGTATCAAAGGCCTTAGAGAGGTCAAGAAGGAGGGTAGATACAGTAGAGCCAGAATCCCTGGCTTTATTCACAGTTTCCAGGAAGGATAGGAGGGCAGTCATGGTGCTGTGACTGGGCCTGAATCTATGTTGGGTGGAAGTTAATAAGTTGTTGTCTAAGAGATAGGGAAGAAGTTGAAGATGGATACATTTTTCTAGGAGTATTGATATGGGAGAGAGGATGGTGATGGGACAGAAGTTAGTGATATTGTTATTATTGCCTCCTTTGTGCAGGGGAATGATGAAAGCCCTTTTCCAGAGTTTGGGTACAAGACCTTCTTGGATAGAGCGATTGATTAGGATGCTGAAGGGAAGGCAATGGCTTCGGCAGCTATGCTGAGGAAGGATGAGGGAATGTTATCTGGGGCATGGGTGTATGGTTTTAGCTTTTGCAGGAGTTTTTGCATGATAGAAGTAAGAATAGGTTTTATGGAGAATGGTGGGAGTTGAGAGGATAGGGAATGAGAGATTGGAGGTGAAGGGGGTGACAAGATGGGGGATGCAGAAGTAGGGGGTGAAGTGTTATTAGAGAAGGATGAGTTTAGTTTGGAAATAGAGTATATGAAAAA
Organism: Protopterus annectens; assembly: GCF_019279795.1. Taxonomy (NCBI): domain Eukaryota; kingdom Metazoa; phylum Chordata; order Ceratodontiformes; family Protopteridae; genus Protopterus; species Protopterus annectens. Next base: position 535,346,322 of record NC_056750.1, read on the forward strand.
AGAGTTGAATTGGGTGGCCAGATCTATATCTAGTGCATTTGGGTCTGGGTTTGGGTTTTCAGTTGAGCCTGGTTTTAGGAGGGTAGTGATACCTTTCCAGAATTTTTGTGGATTGGTTTTATGGTTGTTTTGGAGTAAGGAGAAGTAATTCTGTCGATCTGCTGTGATAAGCTTTTTAACTCTATTGTGAAGTGTTTTGAATTCATTAAGAATGGTGGGACTTTACATTCACTTTTGAACTTATTATCCTCACTAATAATCCTAGATAGCCTAATAATTTGACCACAAATGATGCTAAACGTCATAATTCTAGGATGCTGACTATTGAAGTCTAAATAATTATTGGTGAATGTTTCTTTTCTAAAAGTGAAAATACTTGCAATATATGTTGTGTCTTTTGGCTTTTCCCTGTTAGGGGTCGCCACAGCGGAACTCCGGTCTGCTAATGATTGGCAGTTGATTTTTACGTGCTGAGTTGCCAGCCCTAAAGCACAACCTTCAATGAAGGTACGCCCATTCACGTATGTCTCCACGTAGAAGACGCTCTAGCTGAAAGTCGAACCGGACAGCGTCTTACTGTGAGGCGACAGTGAGTTAATTGTAAAGCTAAAAACTATACAGTTCCCTTACCACCAATGGTAAAATTAAGAAAATATATGCTTGAATTAATATTTCAAAAAAAAAAAAACCTCATTAGTTGCATTCCGAATGAAAAATAAATCATTGATAAAATTCCTGTATCGTGACACTGTCAGAAACCCTTTGAACTTCGTAAGGATTTCTTTCTCCCACCAACATACAATGACGTTGACATATGGCTGGTGCCATATGGGCATCCATAGACACCCTCTTGAAACTGTCAGTATATAAATTATCAAACATGAAAAAATATTTAAAACTAGTTCTAATAATAAACACACAGCGTTAATTTTAACATTGTCAAATTTAGTATATTTACCTAAATATGACCTAAAGGTAGTTTATTATTGATAAATAATTGCAACTTGCATTATGTAACTTCACTGAACTAACCTACAACCTAAAAAGCAACATAATTCCCCCATGGTTTTGGAGGAATATAAACATATCCAACAAAAAAAAAAACTAATTCAAACCTACTTCCACAAGAAACCTCATTCAAACCTACTTCCATAAGAAACAGTCAATAAAACTGAATCCATCTCTAACAAACCTATTTCACACTAAAACATATTCCACCCAAAGCAAATTTACACAACAAACTGCTACCTGCTCATTATATTCAAAGAGATACTTCTCAAAATAAAACCAGCTTCACTAGGAAAAGACAACCTTCCTGGGTACTATCTAAAGACAACACCTGAAACCATCACCTATCCCACGACAGTCCTTATAAAGAGATAAGGAACTGAACATGCTTTCATAGAAGAGGAATGTCATTAGAGATGTCTAAGTATGGGCTCATTGCTATTCTAGCTCATGTACAAAAAATAGATAAAATTGTACAAAACCATCTTATTAAATATAAAATACAAAAACAAACAACTCTTCCCATGCAACATGATTTTCATCCAGGCTACAGTATCAAAACTGCTCTACTGATTTTCCTGTTAAACAAAGACAGAAACCATGGAAATAGTCTCATCCTTATTTTTGGATTACCAAAAGCCTTCAACTCAGTGTCTCACCATCAAGAAAGGCCAGCCATACTAGACAGCAATGATGACAGTATGCATTATTTGTACAATAGGTGGCAAGCAATAAAAATGGCAATTCACATACTCATCGTTAAATCAGGAGCTGTAGGTGTTCCACAGGAAAGTACTTTGGGTCCACTTCCTATTAAATGTATTTATTACTGATATGTACAAAAGTGTACTCAGCTTCTACATTGTGCAATATGCAGATGAAACCACATTCTGTACAAACCTAAAAAATACCTTGCACTGCAAGATCCTGTACAAACCTCTCAAGATTGTTACAATCACATTGAAAATATGCAATAACCACAGCTAAACATTACAAACACTCATGTGACTCTATATTTAGTTTATGTATCATCACAATGTAATTATATAACACTAGAAATTAGATCACAAGAAAACACAAATATTTATTATTAAAAATATTCCTAACTATGGATAAAAACTCTGCTTAACTACATATCTCTCAAAAAGGATCAGCATAAAATCTTTTGTTGCATTTTAGATTCATTTTGTAACTGCATTTTAAATTTTTAACTGTTTATCTTTCCTACTCATTTTCTTTCAACTCATCTAACCTTCATATTCATCCCTATAACCTAAGCTAGCCCCCATATCCCTTCTAACCTTAACCAAGTTTTCCTATTCAGGGACTTTAACTCTTCACTGCTCAAGTCTTAATCCATGTTTTTTCTAAACATGTTTTCCAATATGTCTTTTCACTCTTTTTTTAAGTGTATATATAGTTTCTCTTTCATGATTTTAATAAACTTGAATACAAAACAAAATATTCCATTCAAAACAAAAACAGTTTCTACTTGCATGACTTGCAGTCTTTTAAGCTGGTTAAATTTCATTTTAACAACCATACTCGGCAGCTAGCTACTGCCACAAATTATGCTTTACTAGAATAAACTTGCATATGATTTTTCAAAGGAGAAACATATGTGTATGTATGTGTGTGTATGTAAAAATATATATAATTATAGATATATAGGTTTAATATTTTAGCAAACGCTACAATGTCTAATTGCTAAATAATGTGACCAGAAAGTTGCAAGACAAGAATGTCAAGGACTACTTCTTTAAACACCTGGAGTTGCCCTGCCATTCCATCCTCCCATTTCTGGACCCACGTTAGCACTTGTTCCTCTGTCTGTACAGGTCAGGAGATTTGATGTTTGACATTGTTCTGGACATATCTGAAAAGGCCTTGTGACAGTCCTTAGCCTGCAAGGCTATCCCGACCTTGTAATTGGCTTTGTTTGACTTAAGTAGACCTCTCAGTTTCTTGTTTAGTTGTACAACAGAGCACTTTTCTTTAAGGGAGTTTTTTCCTGATTCTGGCCACGAGTTTTCTTCTTTTATTATATATCCTGTTTAGGTGAGGATTCTACCAGTGGGGTTTGTTTTTATTGTTTGTTTTGGGTTTACTTCTGATAGGTACTGCAACTTCTATGCAACCACTCACATGTTTTTATAAGGACTCTGAATAATTCTGCTTAGATAGGTTCTTGGCATTATGGAGATCCTTGAATTTTGACAAACTGTCACAGTGAGAACTTGAGTACCAGATCCAGTATGTTTGATCCTCTGGTTGAAGTGTGTACTATTTCTTAGAGGGTGTTTGTGTCAAAGTCCAGGAAGCATTCTGTCTGTCAGTTTGAGGCAATACAAGTTTCCCCATCTATACAGGAGTAGTTAAAATCCCCCATAAATAGGGTGTTGAGTTAGGTGTTGAGCACCTCTAGTAGGTTTAAGTAAGAATCATGAGATTCTAAGAGCATAGATGATGACCTATAGCTAGCCATGATATGGTAAGGGACCTTATCTATGGTGACTTGCACATGGATGAGCTCTATGATATCATTTTGTTTAACCAACCTAAAGGTAATCTTGTTGCTAATACAGATCAAGACACCTCAACCTTTGGGCCCAGTCTGTGCTGTTCTTGGTCTAAATGTGTGGTAGGCTATGTAGCCTTGCACTGATGAAGTACATTCTACAGCCCTAAACCAAGACTCAGTTATGATATAGATGTCTACATTCTTCAGAGTAAAGAGGGCTTGATGGTTGTGAATTATTATTATTTTTTTTTTTTGCTTATGCTCCTAGCATTGAGCAATAATACTTTAAGGTTGCTTGGAGACTTTCATTATGTTGGTCGTTTTGTCTTTTTGGCATTACCTATAAAAGGCTCTAAGTAATTGGAGTTTTAGGTGATATCTGAAAACTGGGAGGGGCAGGTACAGCCCATCCTTGGCAAAGCAATGTGGCCTTTTGGCCATGTCCTCCCATGCTGCCAGATATTAGCTCCTCCTGGAATAATACCAAAAAATATGCAAATTATTAAAATCAGTCATTTTATGTTCATACTATGGCATCATCCTTGGTAAAGGCAGAATACTGCTCAATGTAAGGCTTGTACCTGTGACACAAATTCCAAGAGATTCATTATCTCTTTTCATGTAGTCCAGTGAGATATGTCTCAGGTCGTTTACACCCATATGGACTATAATAGAATCATATTGGTACTTGGGGTGCAGTGACTTGAGTGTGTGCATGATATTACAGATCCTAGACAACTAACAGTTATTTTCCCCTTGTCTAACCTGGTTTGTGGGGCATCTGTGTGTGTCGCACAATGGAGTGCTGAATGACAAGAGTATTAGGTAAAGTATATGCTTGCCTTATGGTCTTTGCTCTGGGGGCACCACTGGTTGTAGTCTTATGTAAAATGTTTGGTGTTGCTTTTGGTGTGTGTTTTAGTGATTGCTGAGGAGCAGCATTGTTGTTAGGTGCCTTTGGAGGTCTTTGAGATTTGAGAATGTCTTATGCTGAAGCACTTAAAATAAAGAATCTGTGAGAGATTTAGTGTCGGCATTCCTGACAACTTCATTTATATGACAGATGTTTGCCTCCAAAGAAGTTGTGTATTTACTTCTCTGACATACTATGTTATTTTCTTCAAGAATTAACTGGTTGTCTAAGAAAATAAGACAGTTGCTACATCATCTTAGCATGTCCAAATCTAACAAAAAGGCCAGAGAGACACTGGAAATGTGTGTATCCATGCTGTCTGGTCCTGTAATAGGGTGGGCTGTTTAGGATTAAGGATTAGGTTTTAACAGGGGTCTCCTAAAACAGTTTCTAGGGTTAAAGCCAAGACGTTATATAGTGCTAGAACATGGTAGTGCTATTCTATGTGCAAGCTAGCTATTCTCAGTTTAATTCCACACAATGCCACACTGTTTAACAGGTTTACGTCCTAATCCTATAGAGAAATTTTACTGTCTGGGCGTTTGCTTCTATACAGGGCACAACTAATTGGCTCTGCTTTGTCAGCATCTCTGTGCAAACTTGCCTGATATATGACAGAGAAAAGCTTGAAGACTGACTCCTATGCTCTCTGGCCAACAAACAACCACTACATGAGCATCCTGGAATGACTTCCAACTCAGAGAGACCAGGTAAACACCTACTACTGCAAGATGGATGATCCTGGAATGTCTTGATGTAAAAGCACAACAAAAGCAGATCTTAAGTGCAGATTAAACAACAAATAACAGACTAACTTCAAAAAACCAAGTCCCTGGCTAATTTGTCCTTCTGCATGATGATGTAGAGGCAAACAGAATTAGAAAAGCCAACAAATGGAGAAATTACTTTTTTCCACAACATTAATCAATGCCTTAAAATGCTCAAAAACAGTAGAGATCATTGTATAAAGCAAGTACAAGTGCAGTAAATCAATAAAATATTTTTAGCTTAGCTTATGTGGCTCTGAATGCAGTTGAAACACTGGAAAAGCAATGCAGAGTTCTCTGTAAATAAACATAGCTTCTTGGAAGGTAACCATTTGAAATGTTGGGACCTGCTAGAGCTAGTCCTGAAACATGGGAATTGAATGCCCAAAAGAATGGACTTACTTATACTAAGACTGAGATGCCATTTGGGTATAGGAGGCTTGCCCCACTTTTAAGGAGAAAAGAGATTTTCATGATTCAGTCTTCTATGGGTGTTCAGTCTTTGTTTTTTTTTTTTGGCTTTTTGGCAATCGACATTTTGTGTGCCAACATTTCAATAGTGAGCCATCTTGAAAACTTGCCAGATTTATAACAGAGAAAAAAAATTGATAAGAATATAGTGGCAATTGCTGAATCAATTAAATGTTCACAAGTTAACACTGATACACTTCTGTGCATGGTCTGAGGTTATTCCACAGACCAAGCAAGTATAAAAACAGTGTTGCTTGCAGGGAGGAAGGCCCCTGCACCCCACCACACCTCCTAAATTATTCCAACTCAAGCTAGCTCTCCTGTGCCCCTGCACCCTCTGCTAATTAAATATACCAATTCTGAGATAACACTACAGTGAGGAAAATGGTAAATTTCACATTCCACACTGTACAGTGATCTCCACTGAAAATGTTCAAAGTTTCAAAACTTAGATCATATGGTGTCAGGCGTATGATGTTCGAAGTTTTGAAACTTCAATAATCTGATTAGGATATATATATATATATATATATATATATATATATATATATATATATATATATATATATATATATATATATATATATACACATTTTAGGTTTAATTCTGAATTGGCAAAATGCCTGTGCTTGACCAGCATGTGGTTGACAGGCACTTTCCAATGGGCAGAATAACAAACCAGAAAACACAGACTACATTACAGTGAATGGGTAGTGTAGGTCGATTATCTGAGTTTGGCATTGTGAACAGAGATCGCGGTTCAGTGAGGAACAGGGAATTAATCCATTTCCTCACTGTAGTGCGATCTCGGAATTGGTATATATAATTTGCAGGTGTCATGGGGGTGCAGGGGGCTTGCCCCCCTACAAAATAGTAAAATACAAGTACTGTTGACTGTGTAATGTCATGGTACGTTAAGCTGCATAGCATAGATGACTGACATCACCTCCTGCTATGTCGAATACATCGAACTATGGGAGTCAATGTATTCAGTTTCGACTTGGCTGCCTTTTCAACAGTATGGATTCAGCATTTCGGGCTGACTTTGTGATCGGTCGACCAATGCAGTTTCATTAATTCAATAGTAAACCATATATATTTACATATAGAGAGATGGGTGTGTAATGTTTAATCAACATTTTATTTCAATGAATGATGAAAAGCCTGTTGGCTACTCCCACACTCCCCCTACAATTTTTTTTTGTGTTTGATTATTTAATGCTTTGAACTGGTAAATGTTTAATGATATATGTTTCTGAATTACATTTCAATAAAATACAGTAATTATATTGTACATATGGCTTCCATTCAATCCATCGAAAAGCCAACTTGTTGAAAAGGAAACAATTGATACAGATGATTTAAAATCAGCTAGCTGACTATCAGCTTTAATGCCATGAGAGATCACAGTACACTGGGGATCGGGAATTTACTATTTCCCTACTGTATTATGATCTCAGAGTTGGAATATATAATTAAGAATGAAAGTGGAGGGTTGGAGTGTCTTGCTCCCCCTTGCAAAAAAAGCAGATTTGTATTGTTTGGAATCTTTGTGATTTCACTGCTGTGTATTTGAATCTTTGTGATTCAAACAGTTTTGTGTGTGTGACAGGTGTTCGAAGATGTGCTACTTCAATTATCTGCCATACTATGTATATGTATTTTTATATATATATATATATATATATATATATATATATATATATATATATATAGATAGATATATATGTATGTGTGTGTGTGTGTGTGTGAGATTACACATACACACACACACACATATATATATATATATATATATATACACACACACACACACACACACACACACACACACAATTCTATATACTACTGTTTTTTTTCTAACCCTAATGTATCTTGACAAGTTAACTATCTAGCTTTTTTCCTTGGGTTGCTGCTGAAAAAAGGGCCTTAAATTAGGCTCAGCTGATTATTCCCTATTAACAAAGATAAATACATGCATACATAAATAAATCATTAAATGCTGTTCACCAAAAGCATGGTGCAATTCAAGTTATTATGCACACTTTGCTAAATAAAGGCCATTGTGTGTTCATAACTGCATTTATCCTGCAATGCAGGTGTGTGTGTGTGTGTGTGTGTGTGTGTGTGTGTGTGTGTGTGTGTGTGTGTGTGTGTGTGTGTGTGTGTGTGTGTGTGTATACGCACATGTGTCTCACTTACCCCTCGCTCTCCTGGTTTTACATTTATGTATGCAATTGTCTGCAAGCAACTACATAGCAACAAAACCTTTCAGCATTTCAAGCAGTCTCTGCTGGTATTCCCCAAGGGTCTATACTGGAGTCCCATTTGTTTAATATTTTCATACATATACTTTGTATTGCTAAAAAAACTTGAAGCTCATACAATATACTGACGTTTTGTCGCTTGTCTGTTTTCCCCATCCATAACAAAATTGCAGAAAATCACTCAAAACTAAATTCACCAACATCAAAATATGGCTAAAAATGCTAACTTGCTGCTTAATGTCAAAAAAGGTAAGCTTATGCTATTTAAGCAAAAAAAAAAAAAAAAAAACTGAACCAGATACATGCACTTCATATTACCTAAAGTAATAACACAAAAATATAAACTATAAGCCAAGCTAAACTGCTTGAAGTCATAATAGATGACAAACTGAAATTAATACTTCATTCTATCAAGAAAACTCACCAAAAGCTCGTCTCTCTCTTTACGGCCAAACACTATCTGACAGATCAAGCAATGATTACCTTAGCAGCAACACACCTCCTTCCTTCTCTATTATATGTTTCCCTTATTCTTAGAAATATCTACACTACATATAACACTAAACTAGCCTTCTGCTACTACAAAAGAGCCAAATTTGCAACCAACCTTATAAAACACAGTAATAACTTGCATTAAAACAATTAAACTGTCTTGAACTCCCAAACCAGTTGACATACTCAACACTAATCACTGCCCAAAACCTGTTGTACCCTCCAGGCAAATGCCCAGCATTACAAAATACTCTGTTGTACTATTCACCCACTAGAGACTTATCAATCAGTGAAGTACTTGTCTATCTGTAAATTGTTAACAACCTCAAAACACCCCCATTTGATCTTTTCCATGCAATCATTGTACTATAAATACATTAACAGTTCTTGCGTTTTATTTTTCAATTCAGTAATTAGCCAATATATGTTAACTTCTCTCTTGTTGTGAGTTAAAATGCTATGTTCTTGTAAGAAATATTTAAAAATCATGCAAATAAGCTGATGTACACGTTTTATCCTGCAATTATATGTTTGCATCATCTGTAACTTAATTGTAGAACTTTTCTCCCTGGGTATCTGCTGAAAATTTATTTTATCCAGTAAAACATTTCCCAGCCAACAAAGACAAACACACAAGCAAATAAATAAATAAATATGTGAAGAGATACTTCAGCTCCACAAAAGTTTTTTTTTTTTTTTTTAATTTGAGGAAAGCATATTTGCTTCGGCCTTTTAAGCAGTTCTGCTGCAGTTCATTTTGGCAAGATAGTTATATCAGAATCATGTTTGCAAAGTTCAGAGATGACCCTTGTCATTCTGATATTTCACTGGCGTGTTTTTTAAGTTACACTGACTGAAAAAAAGTATGGGGAAGTCTGATCTACCAACAGACATAATTTACTTGAACATGCGATCGTTGTTTAAAAGGTAGCAACAAAAACAGAAGAATGACTGTACACACATTGGAGAGTATTCAGAATTGGCTAATTCCCATGCATTGTGCTAATTAACATGAGCCAGTGCTTGCATTTCTTTCCTCGTTTCAAATAATGAGGCTATATATGCTTCTGATATGAATATTTAAAATTTACAGGATGCTTTATGAAGTCACACATCATTTTTTTCTGTCTTATTTAAGTTAAGGACAGCAAAATTACACAAAGGAAGCAGAAGTACACAAAGGAAAAAGAGGATTTGGGAGTACAGTAGAGTCGGTTATATGAAACGTCAGTTATCCAAACCCAGTCTTCCAAAGTTTTTGGGTAGGAAAAATCAAAGTCTCAATACATAAACATTATACATATTAGCTTGTGTATGTTTTTTGAACTTGTAGCCTACTTGTGTGTGAAATATTTTCTTTATTGTCCACTAAATTTGCTGAATGGTTGAAAAGTGTATTCCCTGAGTGCAGAAGAAACAAGATTTTAGAAGTTTTTTATCCAGTTCAATGTATGTTTGATTATCCAAACTACCCTTGGTCCCAAGTAGTTCTTATAATCGACTCTCTACTGTATAAAGACTGTGGGCAGGATTCACAAAACCTCCGTGTAAGAGTTAATAAGAAGTTACCTACCATAACGTTCCATGTTAGTTGTCTTCTTCTCGCCTTCTTTCTTGCTGGATGTGTTCGGAGGCGATCCTCGGCTCTGACTCAGCCAATACTAAAGCTCGAGAGCTAATTCCACCGGCTCGAGGCTCCCCTATATCCCACAATGCTAGACGGTAACTACTCAGATCTCGTTTGATAGCTAAACCAAGCAATTCTGGTCTCCACAGTATGGAGAAAAAAGAACCCACCTCTATATAAACCTGTATGTAAGCTACCACAAACATAAAAGGGAGAATAGAGGTGGTAGAGAACATGTGGAAAGGAAAACTCCAAAGGAAGATCCCAAAATTTCCTATCGGTCTGTCCAGGCTAGGGGGAAGGAGGGTGGGACACAAGAAAGAAGGTGAGAAGAAGACAACTAACATGGAACGTTATGGTAGGTACATAACTTCTTAATGTTAAGTTGTCAATCTCGCCTTCATTCTTGATGGATGGGACCGCGTCCCTAGCACCTTATTCCTGGTGGCCTATCGGAACAGACTCTTGAGAACAGTGGAAGCAAAGTTGGCACAGTTTCTGAAGGCCATATCCAATTTGTAATGTAAAATAAAGGTATGAGGAGAAGCCCATGTGGCTGCTGCAAAAAATGGAATCTATTGGCAGCCTGTCCTGAAAAGCTACAGATGTAGCTAATGCCCTAGTTGAATGAGCTCTAGGTCTTGAAGGCAGTTTTTGATGTCTGATTTCATAGATGCAGGTAATTATAGAGGTAAGCCATCTTGAAAGGGACACTTTAGTAACTGGAAGGCCCAATTTCCCTTCCGCATAAGACAGGAAAAGCTGATCAGACTTCCTGAACTGTTTAGTCCTGTCTAAATAATATCTAAGTTGGCGGTGAACATCTAGAAAATGTAACTTTTGTTCCGACCTGTTGGAATAATCAGGGAAGAAGACGGGGAGATCAATCATCTGGTTTAGGTTTGCCTCAGAGGAAACCTTAGGTAAGAAGGACGGATTAGTCCGGAGGGACACCCTGTCTTTGTGAAAAACTAAGTAAGGAGGACGACTGCACAGAGCATGAAGTTCAGATACCCTTCTAGCTGAAATTATGGCTACTAGGAAAAAGTGTTTTCCATGAGAGCAACTTAAGAGGGCATGAAGCCACTGGTTAGAAGGGGGGGGGGATCAAGGATGCTAGGACCAAATTCAAGTCCCATTGAGGTGGGGGATCTTTAATTGGGGGCTTGAGCAAAAAAACACCTCTTAAAAAGGCTTTGCAGAGCTTATGGGACATGATACTGGAGTCTGAGACACCTACATGAAAGTTAGATATAGCAGCTAGTTGTACTCTAATGGTAGATGAGGAAGAGCCTAAATAAAAGAGCTCTGACAGAAAATCTAGGAGAGACTGGATAGGTGCAGTGAAGGGGTCTATATTTTTTGATGATGCCCAGAAGGAAAAACGTTTCCACTTACTATTAAAAATCTTCCTGGTAGATAATTTGTGAGAGGCTATCAGGATGTTTCGGACCAAATGAGAGATTAAGGGAAGCCTGGCTAGTGTAGGAATTGGAGAAACCATGCTGTGAGGTTGAGAGATTGAAGGGAGTGGTGCAGCTGGCCAGACTGGTGGGTCAAAAGAACTGGCACCGGGTCCAGATGCCAAGGCTGCTCCAACAGGTAATGATGGAGGAACGGAAACCATATCTGTCGAGGCCAGTAAGGGGCAATGAGGATCATTGTAACTCTCAAGGTGATAGCTTTCTGAATTAATTGAGATATCAGTGGAAAAGGGGGGAAAGCATACAGAAGTCCCCGGGGCCAATCGTGGACTAGAGCGTCTCTGGTGGGATGGCCTGGTAACGGGAAGAGAGTGAAGAAGTCGTGACACTTGCTGTTTTGGGGAGTAGCAAAAAGATCGCAGCAAGGCTGGCCCCATCTTTGGAAGACTTCTTCCAGCACTGATTTCTTTAGAGACCACTTGTGGGGCATGAGAATGGCCCTGCTCAACTTGTCCGCAATCACGTTGGACTTCCCAGGAATGTGCGTTGCTATCAGAAAACGCTGAGAAGAAATCACCCACTGCCAAAGTCTGAGTGCCTCTCGACATAAGGGGTAGGACCTGGTTCTGCCCTGTTTGTTGATGTACCACACTATGGACATATTATCCGTCTGAAATGCAATAGTCCCTGTGGGAAGAGAGTCCTGAAGGGCTTGCAACGCTAAAAGCACTGCTCTCATCTCTAAGACATTTATGTGCAAGTGGCACTCGAAAGGTTGCCATGTGCCCTGGACTGTTCTGCCCTGATAATGCCCCCCCCCCCCGATCAGGGAGGCGTCCGTTGTCACCATGGTGAGTGGGGGGGGGAGAATGAAAGGTCTGCCTGGAGAACTTGAGGTGATGTAATCCACCAAGACAGGTGATTCTTGCATGATTGAGTTATTAGGATGATGTGAGACATCGGGAGCTGTTGGAAGGACCATTGAGTAAACAGCATCCACTGGAGGATCCTCATGTGGAAACGAGCTAAGGAGAGAAGGGTGATAGTAGCTGCCATGAGTCCTAATACCTTCAAGGCTACCCTGGCTTTGACCTTGTTGCATTCTAGTAGAAGGTAAACTTGTTTGCGGATATCTAACACTCTTTGTTCTGTAAGTCTGGCGGAAAGATTGAGTGTGTCTAAGGTGGTGCCTATAAAGGTAATAGATTGACAAGGTGACAAGGCAGATTTTTCGAAATTTATTGAAATGCCTAGAGCGTGGCAAGTTTGGATGGTGAAGTCTTTGGATAGAAGCAGTTGATGTCTGGTGGTGGCGGTAAGCAGCCAGTCATCCAAATATGGAAACACCTGGAATCCTTGACGTCTCAAGTGAGCCGCGACCACTGCCATGCATTTGGTAAACACTCGGGGGGCTGTAGTGAGACCAAAGGGCAGGGCTCTGAACTGGTAGTGACTGGCTCCCAGCCTGAAGTGGAGAAACCTCCTGGAGCATCTGTGCATTTTGATATGGTAGTACACATCCTGAAGGTCTATTGAGCACATCTAATTGTCCTGACCCAAGAAGGGTAGAATGGACTGTAGCGTGACCATCCGGAATTTTGTTTTTTTGATATAATTGTTTAACTTGCTGAGATCCAGTATTGGTCTCCAGTCCTCTGTTTTTTTTGGTACCAAAAAGAATTTGGAGTAGATTCCAGATCCTTGCTGGTCTGCTGGGACTGGTTGGATAGCTCTTTTTGACAGCAGCTTTGATATTTCTAGTGCTGCTTGTTCCCTTAGACTGGGTGGAACGTCTGGAAGGGATCCTTTGGGTTGGGATGGGATGTGAAGAAAGGGAATTTTGTAACCCTCGGATATGATTGACTGTACCCATTTGTCTTGAGTGAGGGAAAGCCAGGCTTTTGGGTACAGTGATAATCTTCCCCCGACTGCCTCCGAAGGTGGACAGCCGGGCAGCTCCTCAGAGATGCTGAAAGGGTTTATCAGAGAAACTTTCTCTGCTACCCTGGTTTTGCGGACCTCCTCTGCCCCTAGGGCAGCGTCTATTGTTATTCCCCCCTCCACCTCTAGAGGGGAATCGACCTTGTGCATCAGATGAGACTCCCTGAGGTTTGGGGAACCACATTTTTCCTCCCCTCTGACCTTTTGGATAAGGTCTAGAAGGGGTAGAAAAATGGACTCCCACGGCAGAGAGAGTCTTACCTTCCACCTCGCACCTAGTCAATGTATCCTTCACCTGAGGACCAAACAATGTTGAGCCATCAAAGGGGGAATTGGTGAAGGACGGATTGAAAGGGTCCAGAAAATTGCAAAGCCACATCCAGGCATGACGTCGTAAAGCTACACCTGTGCCTGCGGCCCTACTTGCCCTATCAGTAGCATAGCATATATGATAAGCCGCATGGAGGAGTTAACAATCGAATTCAGAGTTGCCAACTGGGAGTTCATTTTGTCTTGGAATCCCTCAGCTGTTGGATCCTGTATGGCCTCACCCATATCCTTGAGCAAATCACTCTGGAGACAGGTGAAGTGAAACAAGTAGTTCAGCGACCGCATTGAAAAGGTCGCTGATGAAAACATCCACTTACCGTACCTGTCCATGGTCCTAGACTACTTATTAGGAGGATGGACAGGTACCGAAGGATCGGCTAACTCCTTCTTAGTGGCTGCGGCCACCACCATGGCATCAACAGAGACACCTTTAGACAGAAACTCTTTCTCTTTAGGGGCAGTAATAAATTTTGACAGCCTCCTTGGGGTAGGTTCCACTGAATCAGGGGCCATCCAAGCCTTCCTTGTCACCACTTCCATAATGGGGTCAAAGGGAGGGGACACCCAGGAGGTGGAAGGGCGAGAGCCAAACGCCTCAAGGTAAACTGACTCGTCCTCTGAAGGGTTAAGGGTGGGCCAGTTCCCCCTCTGTTTCAGGATTTCAAGGATGTCAGCAAAGGAGACATCCTCAGAGGGGGACCTAGGGGAACCTTCAGATTCTTCCAAGTCAGTGTCAGAGGTAATAGACTCAGGGGAGTCAATGTGCTTCCTCTTGCACTGTCTCTTCTGAGGGGGAACTCCTACCGGATCAGGAGAGGCCTCGGAAGAGGAGGAAATTCCCAATGGGGAAACCTGAGGAGCTGGCTCTCTGCGGTCTGATACAAGGGGATGGGTAGAAACCGCCACAGGCACTGAAGAGGGAGGAGCTGACGGAGCCGACTGTGGGGTAGACACTGGGTCTAGCATGCTCCGCATGACCTCGAAGGCACCGCTATCAGCCAAGGCCGGAGGTCCCCGTTCCGCGGAGACAAGGAGCCCCCCGGCACCGACAGGGACGGCTCCAAGGCCGATGGAGCCGAACTCACCAGCGCCTTCGCCCAGAGAGGGAGAACGGGGTAGGACAAGGGTCCGATGCCACTTGGAGCCGACGAGGGAAGCTCGGCGCTGAGATCCCTCCAATGAGGAAATCGGAGCAGACGACGGAGCCGAAAGGGAAGGTATCGGCTCCGAAGCACCAACAGCCACGGCTCCAATGAGCCCCGGCTCCGAACTCAAAGGAGTCGGAGGAGGAATAAAATCAGGGATGGAAATAGCCGCTGACTGTTGAGTAGGGCTATGCAACATTTGGGCCAGTGCCTCGGACTTGAGAAGTCTACTCACCACCCTTTGTAAATCATGGTCGGACAGCCTGGAGGACTGAGAGGAATGAGTCCTATGGCTCCGCTCCGACAGAAGATGGGATCCCGGAGCTGAGTGGATGGAGCCGATGGAAGGGGACCTAGACCTCTTCTTTGAAGGTGGCTCCGATAAGCCTATTGGAGCCAACTGAGTCTTGCCAACCTCGGCTCCAGCCGGAGCCAAGGTAACGGTATGAGATTTCGAAACATCGGCTCCAGCTGGAGCCGATGTCGAAGCTGCTGTAATGCTTCCATGAGACGGCTCTGAAACTGGAGCCGACGGCCTGGAAGTCTTAGAAGGCTTCCCCAACGCAGACTGGGTCAGGGGGCCTTCAGGCTTTAACAAGCCTCAGAGAATTAACTTGTTTTTGCATTCCTGCAGGACTCTAGGGCTGAATGCATGGCACACAGCACATGAGTCCTGCAGGTGCAAAGGTCCCAGGCAATATACACAAGAAGTGTGACCGTCTGTCAGAGACAATTTCTGACAGCACGAATCACACTTCTTGAAGCCTGAGACCTTGGAGTCTTTAGACATCCTAAAAAGCTGTGTGAAAAAAAACACAAACACAACACACAGACACACCCTTAACCAAAATAAAAATCCAGTCACGCTGAAGGAGAGGGAAAGGAAAGGGAGTGGGCCAAAGGCCTAAAAGTTAAAAAGGGGATAAAACGGGAATTCTGACACAAGGGGAGGACCCGATTTAAACCAATGGAATACTCTATATAAAACTAAACTAAATGGAAAAAAATAGGGGTAGAAATTGAAGTTTTTAAACAAGAAAAACTTAATAACCTGCCAGAGCCGGTAGAAGAAGCACCTCGTCAGCTAAGCGGCAAATGAGATCTGGGTAGTTACCGCCTAGCATTGTGGGATATAGTGGAGCCTCGAGCCAGTGGAATTAGCTCTTGAGCTTTAGTATTGGCCGAGTCGGAGCCGAGGATCAGCTCCGAACCCATCCAGCTAGAATGAAGGCGAGATTGACAACTTAACATTATGTCTTACACGGAGGCTGCAGTTAAACGGTGTGACGTCAGCATGCCATGCATATTCATGAGGGCATGCTGAATCACACCCTAGGCTAACACGGTCCATGTAAGAAAGTAGGGGGCGTGTCCGCACGGCGAGTTCTGCAAAGGGACACGCCCCCAGAAGAGTCACAGCCCTGAAAGTAAACTCCCACGAGCGAGTCCGCAGAAATATCAAAAAACACAACACCACACATGCCCCCACAGACTATAAACCCAACTGTAATGTAAACCATAAAAATTAACAGTTTATTTTTTTTTTATAATTTCAAAAATGTTTGCCCGTAATTGCGCTCATTTGCGTGGGTGTGCCCTTTGCTCAGCCACAGTTAGCAGTCATTGAAAAAGCATATAAGATCTAATTTTGCAAATTAAGCCAAGTAGCAATAGCGGAGTGGTAGCGACGTTGGCCAAAGAGGAGGTAGTCACGGTACGAGCCCCAACAACATCATTTTCTGTTTTTGTGAAATAAGCACGAAACAATCCCCTGACATATATATATATATATATATATATATATATATATATATATATATATATATATATATAAAACTATAATTTAAGTAAAATGTAATGAAATGGGCCATGTATTTTTGAAGAAATCTGACACAATAAAAAAAAAATTTTTATAAGTGCCCATAGCTGAGCAGCGCTCTAACAAGCTGAGTATGACTGCCCGCAGGTGAGCAGTGGTTTAACAGGTGTAATATGAGTGCCCGGAGTTGAGCAGCACTTTAACATGCTGAAACTGTGTGCCCGTAGCTGAGCAACGCTTCACACAGCGTAATATGCATGCTCATAGCCAAATAACATGTTAACCAGCGTAAGTCGTTTGCGCAGAGCTGCGCAGCGCGCCAACTGGCTTACCGGCAGGCAACATTGAGCAAGCTGTATCAAAGCCGCCTTTACACAGACACACACCTCCTAGCCTGTCTAGACAGTAGTAAAATAAAAAAGCAATGCCCAGGCTCGAACCCAGGATACTGTGCATCATAGTCAACGTACAGAACCACTAAGCCATGACAGTTGTACTGAGAAATGCAGTATTAGCATATATATAGGAATGAATGGAAATAGAAGCATGACAAAGCAGGTTTTTTTAAGCTGATACATTTCCAAAATGGCGAATCACAGATAAGTGCGGGAAAAATGGCATATATACGCCCCATAAGCGGGAATACACAGCATAACTGATTGTGGAACCTATTTGCAGTCAGGATGGCAGGTGTAGTAGAGGGCAGTCGCTTCCGAGCACAGAGGTGGGGTGTTGAGGAGTCCAGATATACGCTTTGGCTCCTAGTCCACGATCATGAGGCTCAACTCATGCAGGGCCAGGTTCTCTGGGGTGCGTACAAGGCAGAGGCGTGGAACCAGTTGGCACATGATCTCACCAGTGCCACAGGCATACCAAAGACTGGTGAACAGGTCCGTCCCCACCATGCGGACCTGAAGAGAGGAAAGCAGGACCAACTGAATCGTTGGATCCAGGAGGCCTGGCAAATGCCCAACGCCCCACTACTGAGTAAGTATCCATGTAATTAAGTATGTAAGAAATTATCCTAGCTGATATTATGGAGATGTATGTTCCAATATTACTTTATTTATATTACAGCTGCAGGTGTGCGTTCCGTGAATCGGCGAGAATATGATGATAGGCTGGTACGGTTGCGCCACCAGGCAGGTTAGTAATTATTTTGCTGTAATTGTTATAGAATATAAGTGAGACAGCTTGTAAAAGAGTTCAGTGTTGTTATATATTAATAAAGTTCAAATAACACTAGAAGAAAGATTCTGCTAGTACTGTATGATTAGATAAGTGATGCAGCCTGTAATCCAGAAATAAAAATTAAACAAGTCTGAAATAGAGATCTTCCACCTGTATTGTAATATCAGATAACTTGCTTCAGCCTGAAAATTACTGGTAAACAAGCTAAAGACGATAGACATGTGTCAAATACATCCCCTTTTAAAATCTGCCATATGAAACAAGTGAGTCTGTTGGAAAGGATTGCTGTAACCAAGTAAGAAATGTTAATAATGCCTAGAATTAAGTACCATCTTGAATTGTAAAAATAAAACAAGTGAGAGTGTGAGAAAGAGGTATGAATCGACCAAGAAAGCTGTAATAAGTCTTGAATAAAGTTATACTGCAGTCAGTACATAATGAAATGAATGAGACAGCCACAACCAAAGAGTGAAATGTTTGTAATAAAGTACTGAAGCTGGAATGTGTCTGTCCTACAATTTGGATATGTTGCTGTACTCTTGCAATATGGAGATAGTATGGTTGTATAAAATACTGAACATCCACAGTTGTCTAGAGCCATATAAATCAAATGTAGCAGGATGCTGTACCTGAACACAGCCAGATATGAACGTGTATGAATAAAAATGCAATGTATATTAATGTAGCAGTAACATTCCCATCACCAACATTCCTAAGGTTACATATAGGAAACTGTACTAAGACCTGTAGGGTATATATATCTGCAGCTACTAGAAATGTACAGCATATGTATAGGTAGTTGAAGTTGTTAATGAAATATTTCTTCACCCTACCCTATTTTCACAAATAATGCCATTCCACACCAAACTGGGTATGTGTATTCACAATTAATTCCCATGGACATTTGTCCTGTTGATTCATACATATTTGCATGTACAGTGATGCATGTGCCCTGTTCACATATCCAAACCTGATGGCCTGTTGCCATCAATCAACCCTGCATGCTGTTGGATTGTGTACTGTTGTTCAAAATATGCATGTGTTATGCTTGCTGTTCAATGTTTGGAATTCATGGGTGTTTGGTTAATGGGAATACTGATGCATGCTGTTACAACTAATTTTGAATGGTATTGTTTGTTACTAACCCAAAATGTCATAAAATATTGCTAAACATAGGACAACAGAGAAGGCGGGTTCCAGCGGACCCACCTCTCCCACCTCAGCTGGCGAGTGCACCTGGCACTAGTGCCCAGGCCGGAACCTCCTCCGGTGGCCCTGTGCCACCTTTGGGTGGAAGCGCTGCAGGGGATGGGGCTCGTCCCCCCTCTGCAAGCATGGCCGGAGGAGAACGTCCACTCACCCTACAAAGTTTCCGGTCTGTGGTGCGTAGCGAGATCAGGCATTCTGTGCTTGAACCCCTATGCCAGCTTGAGGCACGGGTGGCGCAACTCACAGGTGTGCCTGCCCATCCTACACAGCCCCCAGCACAGCCCCATTCTGGGCAGTGAAGGCGCAGTGGCAACTGCTCATGGGTGGGGATCTCAGTTCCACTGTTGCCATCTGTGGGCTCATGGGCTCGCGATATACAAACATCCGTCCCCGTCAATTGTGTTTCCCCCCACATGTGTCATACTCCGCCCCTGTATTCATCTTGTTTGTCTTGTCTGTTAACCTCACCTACCTTCCTCCTCAAATATACCTACTTCCTGTACCTCACATTCTACTCTCACCTGAAAAAATAATAAAAAAAGGGCACTCAGTTCCCACAAAAAAATTACGCCTCATACATAGCTTCCCATTTTGCAGACATGTCTGCTGGACATGTCAACTGGTAATTACAATTGGCTGTACAACATATTTTGTTGTCCTCACCCCTCTCTCAGGGTTGGAAGGTTTCAAATTTCACACCAAATTACACACATATGCATAGCTGTTGCTGATAAAAAAATGGGCAGCTAAGGGCCTTTCCTACATCCTTCCTGCAAATCCCAAGCTTGTTTTCCTACTGTCCTACCCTCTTTGTGCCCCCTTTTTCACCACTTTCCTATCTCCCCATTTTCATTTCTTTCAAAGAAATTAGCGCGGGTGTGCGCAAGAGTAAGCACTTTTAAGCAGTAGTCAGCGGGTGTGGGCTTGTGTGCACTTAGCTATGCATCTGTGCGCAAAGCTAAGTGACTGTGGGCATGCGTGAGCACCGCGCAAACCAGCGCTAACCCGCTTACAACTGCTTAAAAGTGCCTTAGTCACTCTGAATGACAAGGCCTGTAGTCTGCTCAGCAGCAAAATAAAATTCCTCTGTCAGTCTCGAACCCAGGACCTTGGAAACACTAGTCTGCATGACCTACCACTAAGCCATGACTGATATACAAGAACTTTGTGCTGAAAGCAATATATCATGAAATAGTAGGACTGAAAGTAAAAGGAATATAGGAAGGCTATTACACATAGCTTTTCTTGTATCTTTACTGGCAATTCTTGTGGAATTGCATTACATTAGTGTGATAAGAGAAACAGCCATGCTAGTAGGTAATAATGTGACAGTAGCACCTTGCAAACCACACACACTATCAGAGCAGGATAAACACCGCCATATTTGAATAGGTAAGAGGCCAGACCTCGCAAGTGTGACTGATTTACAGGGATGTTCCTGATTTGCAAACAAATGTTAACTGTGCCCCACTGACTCCCTGTGAAATGTACTAACAGTAGGCAGAAAGGTGCAGAATCCCACATAATGGTAACTCTCAATTAGTTAAAGTACACACTACTTGCATGTCAGAAATGGTGTAGTAATACATATGCTCAAAATACCCCACAGTCACAACTGTAGAATATCTGAAATATATCATGGGTGTATCCCACGGATATGTACCATTTCCTGAGGCTGATAAAATATACACCTGAGAGTATCTGAGCCCTGCAAGTGTCAGAAACTCACAGGCACATCATTCTGTCTGCTGTCACACACTCTGTGAATAGCTGTAGAATTGATTCAACAAGCACACCCTCATGTAGGAGTACAACCCAGAAATATCAAAGGATGTAGCCATCTAATAAAATAAGGACAGTATAGCAGTTTATAAGCACTGCATGTGCCTGATATTCATAACTGTTAGTACAGAGTACAAGGCCCCACTACTGCTCAGCAGCAAAATAAGATACCCTTGTAGGTGTCAAACCCCACACCTTGGCCTTACCAGACTGCATGCAGTACCACCAAACCACACCAAACATATAAGGAATTGCTGCTGAAAGAAATATATCATGCATTACAAGGAGTGAATGTAAATGGAAAATAGGAAAGCCATAGCAACACATTCCAGTAAAGATACTTAGCAGGCCTTCAAGGAGTGAATGTAAAGGCTAAATAGTGAAGCCATAGCAACAAATTGCAAGAGCTACTGTTGTATACCAGTTAATCCACAAGTCCCACAGGAAAGCACATACTCCCATGTAAACAGTATTAGTATTATTAGGTGTCAGTTAACATACACACTGAAAAGAATGAACTGGAAGAAGCAACAGTCAGGTTTCAGTACAACATGCATTTCAGTGCCTACAACACAGCCTTAGATATGAGAGACATACCAACCTTTACACTCACAGAAACCAGCATGGTCCCCACCTTGAAAAACTGGAACGGCTATGCCTACCTAACCTAACATTTTATAGCACTGTCCTGAAATCACAGTGAGAACTGCAATTACCACACAGCAGGCTGCATGCAATTAGTAAATGCTGGCTAACAATTGGTGCAGAGGCCATCACATGCACATGTGCAGATACCTACAAAAGCAGCCTGTACTCCCAGTCCACACATGCAATAATATCACTGCAGCAACTGGTGGGAGAGAGAGAGAGAGAGAGAGAGAGACCAAAAAAAAATAATAAAAAGAAAAAAACATCAAGATAGCAGCAGCAAGCCAGCAGCAAGCCATACAGCAGCAAGGCAGCCAGCAGCAAGCCAGCCATCAGCAAGCCAGCCAGCAGCAAGGCAGCCAGCAACAAGCCAGCCATCAGCAAGCCAGCCAGCAGCAAGCCGGCCATCAGCAAGTCAGCCAGCAGCAAGCAACCCAGCAGCAAGGCAGCCAGCAGCAAGGCAGCCATCAGCAAGCCAGCCAGCAGCAAGCCAGCCATCAGCAAGCCAGCCAGCAGCAAGCCAGCCAGCAGCAAGCCAGCCAGCAGCAAGGCAGCAAGCAGCAAGGCAGCCAGCAGCAAGCCAGCCATCAGCAAACCAGCCAGCAGCAAGGCAGCCAGCAGCAAGACAGCTAGCAGCAAGTCAGCCATCAGCAAACCAGCCATCAGCAAGCCAGCCATCAGCAAGCCAGCCAGCAGCAAGCCAGCCAGCAGCAAGCCAGCCAGCAGCAAGGCAGTCAGCAGCAGGCCAGCCAGCAGCAAGCCAGCCAGCAGCAAGCCATCCAAAACAGCAGTCAGAAACAAAGGTAATGTAAACTACATAATCTAATAATCTACATACTGTGAACCCTCCATATGTGTTAGCAGTCTGTATCTATATTTATATGAAGATGTGCATAGGGTAAGGGACATACTGCAACTGTTAGTGAAGGTTGGCATACATATGTAGTTGGAAGGTTGCTAACGGTATGCTGCCGTAGGCCCAGGGCCAATAGCATACTACCTACCTATGACACAATGCACACACACATGTACTCATTGCAATACCAACTATGTGAGGTGGAATGAGTGTGCCACTGACTGTGTGCAAGGTCTGTAATGGTGTGATTGCTCAGCATGACTTTGTGTCTGTCATGGTAGTGTGTGTCCTTGGTGTGAGGCCAGAGAAAGATGTGTCAGTTATTAGGATACAAACATACTACATTGCCATATGTTGTGCTGTGGTTCCCTGTATATGACTGCGGTGTAGATAGGGGTATGGCCGCAAAGACTAGGGTGCATTACCATTGAAATTGTAACTGTGCATTGCATGCACTGCATGGGATGACAATATTCCCCATCCATTACCTTAATACATACCCCCAGTGTGAGGTTGTGCATTGGACCTCAAACAGTGTGCTGAGTGCTGGTGTATACTAGTTTGTTGTATGGAGTGTGGCAGGCACTGTCACACAGTTGTTGGCTGAGCACTGATATGTGGTAATTTACATGTGTATCCCCTGACAGACAGACAGATGCTATATATGGCAGTTCAGTGATATCAGTACAGTAGAGTATTATGTGTGCCACATTTTTCTTTTCCTTCCAGGGCGATGGTGCATCAGCGCAACCCCTGTTATTTGGCTGCAGAGGATGAGGAGATACACCAGAGCCTGGGTGTGGGATTTTTCAACACTCTTTTCCCGGACCAGCCAGAACCAGCAGGAGAGGGCTGCACTATGGCAAGACCTTGTCCGTCGGGTAAATGACATAGGCATGCATAACCGGACATATGAGCAGGTACGCCATCACTGCAGTGATTTAATTAGAAATGTCCATCAGCGTGCGTCTGATATCCACAGGCAACAGCTTGCCACAGGTGGGGGGCACCTATACACCCCCCTTCACCAGACTGGAGGAGCTCCTCCTAAGTGTTGTGGCTCCAGCCCAACAACAACATCCACAGACGTGTGTAATGATGGAGGCTGGAGCCACAAAGCATGTGGACATGGAGTGTGCAGGTAACATGCCATATCTGTAGTTGACTGTTCTCTGCACTGCTAGTTTATGCATGTGTGAGATGTGTACTGTGTTTGTAGCTGTTATCCTGGACATTATTGTGCAAGATTGATATTCTCAATATCAGCAGTACACCTGTGAAAGCCAACTGTTGTACTACTGTACTGTATCATACTCACAGTATCAATGGCACAGTTGTGCCCACTGACAATAACTGTCTTATTTGTGCAGGTCCCTCTGGAGTAACAGCAAGGCAGCCAATCCATGCTGGTGAGTGTGTAATAATACTTTTAATACTAATGATAATACTAGTAATAATACCCTCAAACAGTACTGTTATGTGTTGGATTGCAGGTGTGTGTGTGTGTGTGTGTGTGTGTGTGTGTGTGTGTGTGTGTGTGTGTGTGTGTGTGTGTTTGTATCTCATGTACTGAGGAGTGTTCATGTGCCCATGTGTGCATGTGCCCATGTGTGCATGTGCCCATGTGCGCATGTGTGTATGTGCCCATGTGTACATGTGCCCGTGTGCATCTGTGGTAACATTGTGTACACATTGTAAACTGTGTTTCCTGTCTTCCTCTCACAGGTTCTGGTGTTGCTCTGGTGGTGTGCAGCAGGGAACCTGAAGACACTTCTGAGGATAGTGATAATGATGATACATGTGTAATGGCACAGGGAGGTGTGACAGGGTCTGTTGTTGGTCAGCCAATTGACAGTACACAGCAGTCAACCCCATCAATGCGCACAGTCATCCTGCCGATACATCCATTGTCACCAATGTCCTTAGCTGAGGGACAGCATACAGTGGGAATTGACCAGGGTAATGTGGTATCAGTGGCACATGCATCCCCTCAGAGCAGCCATGGCCAGAGTCCTGACATGGTAACACACAGATAGATGTCCAGGGGTTCTCGTAGGAGCGTCTGTGTTCGTACTGCCCCTGTCAGACGTGTCCATAGAGTTCTTTCAACCTCAGCTATGTTCTGGGCTGTAATGCAGGCACAGGCACGTATGGAACGGTACACCAGACAGGGTCTGAGGGAGCTTAGAGCACATCGCACTGCTATGAATGACACTATGCGTGATGTTGCGGCTGCCATCCATACTGTCGGCGAGGTCAATGAAAGACGTTGGGGTGACACATTAGATCTGTTCCACAACAACATGTCCATGAGCCAAGGCAATGCAGGACGGTTGAGGCGTCGACGTCAACATATACCAGCAACATCAGTAGCTGGCAGTCGTCGCAGATGACAACAAACCCGCAGCCACTCCCATAGTGCCAGTACCAGCCCCAGCAATGCTGGGTCTGTGCTGTCATCAGACCGCCCTAGGAGACCATGTGCACGTGGATCTGGACATTCCCAGCAGGGACATGTGTCCAGTCATCAACCAACTGCTTCTGATGACAGTACCCAGTCTGGCTTAGTACCTGATACTGTCCATAGCACCCCTGGCACTGTCCGTGGCCAGAGACAGTGATCTGTATGACCTGGCAGGTACAGTCTGTGGCTGTCCACAAACACCCGTATATGGCAGCCATGATGTGGAACTGTGTGCATGCATACACACATGCATAATGCTAACACCTAGGTCTAACACAAACATACATACACCACATCAACATTGCCCCATGTTGTACTGTTGTCCCGCAAAAAATATGAGCACTCATAAAATCATCCAAGGCCAACTTTGAGAGAAAAATTGCAATAGATTCAAAAGACAATCATAAGGCCTTCTTCAGCTATGTTAGAAACCTGGGTGGAAACTCCCAGATATGCACAGAATTAGTCCAAAATGATACAAAAATCACTGAACCCACAGACATTGCCAACATACTGGCAGACAGGTTCAGTGCAAACTTCACCCTCTCCCCCAAAAGAAGAGATAACTACCCCAGCAGAGTGTAGCCTCCCAGACATCTCAAATGCAGGTGAAAGCTGCTCTCTCTAAAGCTAAAACACAGCATCAATGGGACTGGATGGTGTCCCCGGCTGTGTGCTACACGAACTCAACGAGGAACTAAACCCGCATATAAGGCAGCTGTTTAATCTTAGCCTTACCACAGGATACGTGCCCAAGGAGTGGCGACGGCAACTGTGGTCTCACTCCACAAAGGCGGTGCCTCTATGGACCCTGGTAATTACCGCCCCATAAGCTTAACAAGCCTGGTCTGCAAAGCTATGGAGAGGATCATAATGGAACTCATAAACAAAGACATAGGGGACTTGCAGACATTGGACCCGACCCAGTTTGGCTTTGTCAAGGGCAGATCATGCCTTTTGAACTTGGTCGACTTCTTCAAACAGTCACCAAGGCCATTGATGAGGAAAGGCAGTCCATACAGCCTACCTTGACCTTGCAAAAGCTTTCACACAATACCCCACTCGGTATTATAGAGAAACTTACCAGCTTAAATGTAAACCCATATGTCACAAGATGGGTTGCAAACTGGCTAAAGGACAGAACCCACAGGGTTAGAGTTGCTGGCACCATGTCAGACTCCAAGCCAGTCACAAGTGGTGTCCCACAGGCTCAGTCCTTGGCCCCTGTTGTTCGGCATCTACTTCTCAGAAGTACAGGCAAACATAGGAGGACTATGGCTGACAAAGTTTGCAGATGACTGCAAACTGGGCACCATAGTGGAAAGTACATCGGACACAGATATCCTTCAGAGGGTCTCACGGAAACTGATAACTGGTGCCAGAGCCATGGCCTGAAGTTAAATGCCAAAAAATGTATAGTCATACCCTTCGGGAAAAACAAGGTAACCCCAAGCTACCATATAGGTGGCAATCCATTAAGCACAGAAGAGGTTATCAGGGACCTGGGGACCCAGGTTGACAGTGGCCTTTCTTTTGACACTCACATTGCTAAAGTGGTTATAAAGACCTTCTACATTGCCCACCTGATCATGAAGGGATTCACATCCAGATCAAGTGAGGTCATTGTTCCCCTGTACTCTTCATTTATCAGAACAATGATCGAGTACAATGCCCCATTCGGGATGTATCTCACCCGACACCTGCAGCAATTGGAGAGACCCCAAAAGTTCCTCACCAAAAGGATAAAGGGACTCCAAAATCTGTCATATGCTGCCAGACTGAAGAAACTCCAGCTCTATTCTATTCCGCCTGCTCAGAGGTGACCTGTGCCTGACATACAAGGCCATGTCCAACCCGGAATTAATGGACATGCTCCACCTCAAAAAATCCAAGTCTACCAGATCCACTAGAGCAAGCGACTTAAACCTTAGCACGGATATAAATAGGACATGCTGGAGGGATAGATTTGTCACCCAGAGACTCCCTATGCTGTGGAATACAATCCCGGTCCATGTGAGGCAGAGCACCTCACTGGCTCTGTTCAAGAGAAATCTTGACCGGTGGATGGGAGATCGTAGGTTTACCCCGGGAATCATCTCTGTGTCACTGCTGGACAGAGGCACAGCAAACTAATGGGCACAGTATTTTTTAACATAAGGGGTGGTGTAAGCCACAAAACTTTGGGCTAGGCTTATAAATGCCTTAGGGCAGATAGCCTAGTATAAACCTATGAACCTCACTAACACACACATGCATACATGTTGATTGGATGTATCAGTGGCAGACTCAGGCATACCAAGTACACACCCTGTGCATATGATGAAACTGTGCCACCTCCTGCAATCTGTCACATTGATGCAGAAACAGGATAACATGGTGCTGATGCACAGGGTGACTACATAGAACTGTAGTAATATTATCATGTTTCACTTGAAAGAAAGTTACTGTTTGTCGTTTTTGCATTTAAGTTACCTGTAACCCATTGCATTTAAGTTACCTGGCACTTGCTCACTAAATTATATAAGTCGGCACTAAAATATTAAAAGCACTACACCCTCACAAACTCCCCTTGAGTACCTCATTCCCCATTGGCCCTTTTTTTCAATTATAAAGGAATTCCTAATACTATTCTAGCATGTCCAAAGGACAGTTGTCAATCTCCTCTCCGGTCCAGCTGGTGAATCTGGGAATCTTGAGGCAATGTTACAACTGTCTCATGTACACAGACAACCCTCTCCTCCTCCCAACAAATTCCAACACATGTGAGAGATGCAACCATATAGCCATACTGGAGGCTAAGCTCTCTCAACTCAGTACTGGCGAAAGCAGTCAGGAGGAGAAGGAAACCACACTCACTACAATTCCAGTCTCACAAAGACCTACCATGACAGAAAACCAAACACATAAACACGCAAAAACATACTCGGAGGCTCTAAATAAAAATCTGCCTAAGCAGCAGAGACCTCCAAAGCAGACACCCAAGCAACTGCTACCCCAAAACAAAACATGTGCAACACATAGCTCACAAAGCCAGTGTGCCGAACAGTCACAGCCCTTAAGGCTAAACAACACACCTGATACACTTGTAATAGGTGACTCTATCGTCAGGCACACTGACGTCCCGCTCACCAGGCTGAACAAGGAGAAGGTCACGGTGAGCTGCCTGTCGGGTGCTAGGATCCGCCACATGACACACAGGTCACTCCAAGGCAAGTACAAATATGACTCAGTCATTGTCCATGCTGGTGTGAATGTCCTGAGACGTACCTCCCTGGACTACATGAAAAGAGACATACAGGAGCTCTCTGAGCATGTAGCCCAGGCCGGTATGACCCTGACCTTGAGTAGCATCTTACCCTCATCAAGAATGATGCCACAATATGAAGACAAGATGATCAATTTCAACAATTGGCTTAAGTATTGGTGTCATTCAAAGGGGATCCAATGCCTGTCAGCCTGGGATGACATGCTCGACAAGCCACGATGCTTCGCTAGGGATGGCTTGCACCTGTCACCCATGGGCTTTTGGATATTGGCAAAGGCTCTTGCTACCCCCATAGTGTCTTTTTTAGGCAAGGCTCAAAAGACAAACCCACCTCCATAGGTATCACAAGGGATAAGAAACTAAGAGTAATGCTACTCAACGCCAGAAGTCTAAACCTCAAGATGCACGCACTCGAAACTCTCCTTAGCATGGAGAACATCGATATCTGTGCAGTAACAGAAACCTGGTTCAAGGCTCCTGAGAGCACCCCAGCACTACCAGGTTATACCTGATACCATGCTTTTCGGCCACAAAACTTGAACAGAACCACAAAAGGAGGGGGGAGTATCAATATTCATCAAAGATACCCACACCTCCAGGTTGGTGGCACAGCACGAAGCATCAGAGACTATCCATGTGCAACTAACAGTGGGTAAAACTGCCTTCCAGTTTATAGCCTGCTACAGACCACCCTCCCAAACCCAGGAACCCCACTAGGCCTTCCTGAGAACACTGGAAAATATGAAGGTCTCTCCAAACACCATTATATTGGGTGACTTCAACTACCCAAACATAGACTGGGAGCATTACTCTAGCTCCAACACCCTAGCTCAAAGGTTCCTAGAATTTATAAACTCAAATGCTATGGAACAACTTGTTACCACTCCCACAAGAGGGGAAAACATACTGGACCTGATCATCACCAACATGGGGACTCTATGCTCCAGACCAGAAGTGTATCCCTCACTGGTAAGATCAGACCATAAACTAATCTCACTGGATATTCACATCACTACTCCACCCCCTGCCCTGAAAACCACAGTGAATAACTTCTCTAAAGCAAATTTCACACTCCTCAAAACCAAGGTGGAATCCTTCAAAGCCCCCGTGCCTGTGGAATATACGGCCCAAACCGCAGAATCCTTTATAAACGCATTCTAGAACACCTTCAGGAATGCATGGATCATGCAATCCCAAATAAACTAAGACCCAATCCTCCAAAGGCAGACGTCCTGTCTGGTGGACCCCAGCCATAAACAAACTAAACAATAGAAGGAGGAAGCTACTACATGATAGGGCAAAATCCCAAAAAGGGAAGGCATCTCTGATCAGTATTAGCAAAGAACTACGGGCACTCATAAAATCGTCTAAGGCCAGCTTCGAGAGAAAAATTGCACAGGACACTAAGGATAATCACAAGGCTTTCTTTAGTTATGTTAGGAACCTGGGTAGGAATTCCCAGATATGCTCAGAATTAGTCCAAAATGACAAAAAATACACTGAACCTACAGACATTGCCAACATCCTAGCTGACAGGTTCAGTGCAAACTCCCCCCCTTCCCCACCAAAAGGGCAAATATCTATCCCAGCAGAGTGCTGCCCCCCTGACATCTCAGATGCTCAGGTAAGAGTTGCCCTCTCCAAAGCAAAAAACACAGCATCAATGGGACCAGATGGTGTTCCGGGCTGCATCCTACATGAACTCCAAGAAGAGCTAAATCCAAACATAAAACTACTGTTCAATCTCAGCCTTACTACAGGATATGTACCCAAAGAGTGGCGTACAGCAACAGTGGTCCCTCTCCACAAAGGTGGTGCCTCAACGGATCCTGGAAACCATCGCCCCATAAGCCTGACTAGCTTGGTCTGCAAAGCTATGGAAAGGATCATCATGGACCTCATAAATAAAGATATTGGAGACCTACAGACATTGGATCCTACCCAGTTTGGCTTTGTTAAGGGCAGATCCTGCCTCTTAAATCTGGTCGATTTCTTTGAAACAGTCACCAAGGCCATTGACGAGGGGAAGGTGGTCCACACAGCCTACCTGGACCTCGCAAAAGCCTTCGATACAATACCCCACTCGGGCATTATAGATAAGCTCACCAGCTTAAATATAAACCCCTATGTCACTAGATGGCTTGCAAACTGGCTCAAGGACAGAACCCAGATGGTTAGAATTGCTGGAGCCATGTCAGACTCCAACCCAGTTAAAAGTGGTGTCCCACAAGGCTCAGTCCTGGGACCTCTATTGTTCGGTATATATTTCTCGGAGGTACGGGCCAACATGGACGGACTGTGGCTGACCAAGTTTGCAGTTGACAGCAAACTGGGCACCATAATCAACTCTCCAGCTGACACAAGCATCCTCCAAAAGGGCCTCATAGAAACAGACAACTGGTGCCAGAGCCATGGCCTCAAGCTAAACGCCAAAAAGTGTATAGTCATCCCCTTTGGCAAAAACAAAGTGCCCACAAATTACCACATAGGTGGTAATCCATTAAGTACAGAAGAAGTAATTAGGGACCTGGGGACCCAAGTTGATAGCAATCTCTCATTTGACAACCACGTGGCCAAAGTGATTAGAAAAACATTTTATATAGCCCACCTAATCATGAAGGGATTCACATCTAGATCAGGGGAGGTCATCGTGCCTCTTTACTCATCCCTCATCAGGCCCATAATTGAGTACAATGCCCCTTTTGTGATGTACCTTACCAGACACCTGCAGCAACTGGAAAGACCCCAAAAGTACCTCACCAAGAGGATCAAAGGGCTCAAACAGATGCCATATGCTGCCTGGTTAAAGAAACTCCAGCTCTACTCAGTGGCATACCGCCTGCTCAGAGACGATCTGTGCCTGACGTATAAAGCCATGTCCAACCCGGACTTAATGGACATGCTGCACCTCAGAAATTCCAAATCCCATTGAGCTACGCGCTCGAGAGACTTGATCCTCAGCACTGAAATAAATAGGACATGCTGGAGGGACAGATTCATAAACCAGAGGCTCCCTTCACTCTGGAATAAAATCCCAGTCCAGGTTAGGCAGAGTCCCTCATTGACTCTCTTCAAGAGGAATCTTGATGAGTGGATGGGAGATTGTAGGTTTACCCTGGGTATCACTTCTGTGTCACTGTTAGACAGAGGCACAGTATACTAACCTCAAAAAGGGGCATAGCAAAATTAATTTAAAATGGGTAGCGAAAGCCAAACACACTCTGGCTAGGCTTATAAATGCCCTAGTATGAACCTATGAACCTATGTTGTTAACAGTACAGTGTAATGATATCATTGTGGGTATATCCCACCAGGCCTGATGCATTAACAGTGTGATTGTCATTGTAGTTTTTTATACACCACTATTAATTACAAAAGTGCAATGTCTGCACATCTTTGCATTCTGGTGGTAAGGCTGAAAACACAAACCCACCTACATAGGTAGCACAGGGGATAAGAAAATGGAAGTAATGATACTCAATGCCAGACATGTAAACCGTAAGATGCATGCAGTCCAAACTCTACTCAGCATGGAGAATGTTGATATCTGTGCAGTAATAGAAAACGGGTTCAAGGCTCCCAAGAGCACCCTAGCACTACCAGGTTACACCTCATACCATGCTTGACAGCCCCAAAACACGGAACTAACTATGAAAGGAGGGTGAGTCTCAATAAATGTCAAGGATACCCACACCCCCAGGTTGTTGCCACAGCATGAAGCAGCCTGCTACAGACCACCCTCCTAAACAAAGGTAACCCACTTGGCCTACTTAAGAACACATGAATATATGAAGGTGTCTCCAACAACATTATATTGGACAGCTGCATCTACCCACACATAGACTGGGAGCATTACTGTAGCTCCAACACCCTAGGCGAAAAGTTCCTAGAATCCATACACTCAAATGCTATGGAACAACTTGTTACCACTCCCACAAGAGGGGAAAACATACTGCACCTGATCATCACCAACATGTGGACTCTCTGCTCCAGACCAGAAGTGTATCCCTCACTGGTAAGATGACACCATAGAGTAATCTCACTATATTCACATACCAACCCCAGCCCCTGCACAGAAAACCACAGTGAAAAAGTTGTGTAATGCAAATTCCATTTATTCACATGAGGCAGGCTTCACACATAGGAACTATTTAAGGTCACAGGTACATATCTCTATGTGGCACACACATACCTCATGTGTGCATTGAAATTACTGCTATAATATATGTCATACAATAATAAAAGCAACACCCACCACACATTGACAATAGGTGTGACAAAAACACACATGGCATTTGCAGGATTCAAACCCCTACCTAACTATGTTATGACACTTGAGAGAGATGCATTAGCAGAGCGCGCTATTTGCATTACTTGGAGGTTTCCCTTCTCCTGCTATACTTATAGGGTGCTGACATCATCAGTCTTTCAAAAGAGGAATGTACATCATGTAGTGTGTTCTTCCAGTTGCCAAAAGGGCCATTTCTTTCCAAGAAAATTGCACACACCCTAACTCCCCCCCCAAACACACACACACTAAGAATTTGCAGGATTCAAACCCCTACCTAACTATGTTATGACACTTGAGAGAGTTGCATTAGCAGAGCATGCTATTCACATTACTGGGAGGTTTCCCTTCTCCTGCTATACTTATAGGGTGCTGACATCATCAGTCTTTCGAAAGAGGAATGTATATCATGTAGTGTGTTCTTCCAGTTGCCAAAAGGGCCATTTCTTTCAAAGATAATTGCACACACCCTGCCCCTCCACAAATACACACACTGAACATTTGCAAGATTCAAACCCCTACCTAACTATGTTATGACACTTGAGAGAGACGCATTAGGGGAGCGCGCTATTCAAATTACTGGGTGTCTTTTCTTCTCCTGCAGTATTTATAGGATGCTGACATCATTATTTAGAAAGAGGTATGTACATCTATTACTATACGTCAGTATGGGGGATAGCATATATATGCATTAACAGACGCCTACTTCAGGGTCACATATGCACATCAGCACTGCCAGGTTATGTTTTGTATCATGCTTCATGACCACAGGACTTGTAACACACAACACAACCAGTTCAGACCTCCCCTCCCATATCCAGGAACTACACTTGGCTTCCCTGGGAACAGTGTAGGATATGAAGGTGTTCACATACACCATTACAGTGGTTAACTTCAGGTACAGGAATATTGAGTGGGGGAACTACTCAGGCCTCAACATCATCACCCTACAGCCACTACAATTTGTGAATCCATGTGCTATGGCAGGACCAATCACCACAGCCACAAGGGGGAATACATATTGGACCTGACCATCAGCAACATGGGGACTCTATGTTCCACACCAGAGGTAGACCACCATTGTTAATATCTGACCATAACCAACTTTCCCTGGACATCCATATCCCATCCCCACCCTCAGGCAAGGTAATCACTGCAAACAAAGTAGTTATCAAAAGCAGACTTTGCACTTGTGAAGACTGGGGTGGAATACTTCAAAGGACCCATGCTGGAGGATCATACAGGCCAATCTGCAGAATCCTTGGCAAATGCATTCGATGAGCATCTGGAAGGTTTGCATTGATCATGCTATCCCAAATAAAACTAAGACTCCTCCACAACAGGAGATCTGTCTGGTTTACACCAGCCATATATAAGCTGTACAACAGAAGGAGGGAGCTAATACATTAAAGAGCAATATCCCACAGAGGGAGGACATCTCTGAACAGTATTGGCAAGACACTTCAATCCCTCAAAATCATCACTTGCATGTGTTGACAGTGAAATTGTCCAGACACTGCAGATAAGGCTCCCCTCAGTCTGGAATTGAATCCCAATTAATGTTATAACTCCTCGCCAACCCTCTTCCAGCAAACTCCAGCCACATGGATGTGACATTGCAAATTCAACCCCTGGGATCTCCACTGTGTCCCTGCTTGATGGAGGCACAGCACACTAGCCTTAAACTGTGCCTTCTGTGACCTACTTTACAGAGGCACAGTAGCCTACTGTACTGGGGAGGCAGACACCAAATACACTCTGGCTAAGCTTATGTATTCCCTAGGGCAAACAGCCTAGTATTGACCTCTACACCCATATGTTTAAGTTTCAGATGCACAATATTTGTTGCTGATAAACTGTTTGCAGGTCTTTATTGCCATAGCTTTCCCTGTTTCTATGAACAACTTGTGTATCTGTGGAAAATGTTTGAATATGACAGCGATCCACTATATTACGTATGTCTCTGTTGTCATTTAACTGTGTGCACTGGGCAGACTGTTGTATTGTGGGAGTTTCCTGGCTTAACACATACAAATGCCAGCTATGTGTGGCCAACTGCTATACTGAGACATGGCCTAAGTGTGTGAGCATGCCCAATTCAGGCTTTCCATGGCTTGTTGCCTGACATATGTCTCATTTATCAAAGTGTACGGGCATGCCCAGTGTGAGCTTTCCATATGTTGAGATCTGAGGTCCACCACATTTGTGGTTGTGTGTGAACTTCAACAATATTTCACATTTATAGTTGTGTGTTGAAAGTCATGTTGTGTTCTTACTGCCCAACTGCTTTGTGTCTGAACCCAACAGGGATTATGCTGTGCCTGCAGGGTTTCCATGGGATAGTTTGCATACAGTTGTCAACATTCTTTCATACTGACCAAACACTGTAATATCGTATAGTGTACTGGTTCAGTACTTTCACTGTGGTGGACAGTATCCTGGGTTTCAGTCCTATCACTGCTTTAAATATTCATACTGAGCACACCAGACTGGTTAAGGGCCAGTTGTGCAAATATGACCATGTTGCATTTTGTTCAGCTATGGACTACTTAAACCAGGCTTATCCAACATTAGTAGTGTATTCTGCAACTTGGGTGGACATTGACAAACACTAGCTATGTGCCCTAGGCCATTTCTAATGCTAGTCAGAGAGTGTGTTCGTCCTTCAACACACATTTTAACTGGAGTTTGCCATGACATTTTTCAAGGTTAGTATACTGTGCCTCTGTCTACCCGTGACATAAAAGTGATACCCAGGGTAAACCTACCATCTCCCATCCACTCATCAAGATTCCTCTTGAAGAGAGTCAATGAGGGACTCTCTGGCTAACCTGGACTGGGAGTTTACTCAAGAGTGGAGGGACCTTCTGGGTTATGGATCAATCACTACAGCATGTCCTATTTATGTCAGTATTGAGGTTCAGGTCTCTCATGTGCATAGCTCACTGGCATTCAGATTTTACAAGGTGCAGCATGTGCATTGATTCCAGCTTGGACATGGCTTTATACATCAGGCACAGATTGCCTCTGGGCAGGCAGTATGGCACTGTGTGGAGCTGCAGTTTGTTTAATCAGGCAACACATGGCATCTGTTAGAGCCCTTTGATCCTCCTGGTGAGGTACTTTTGGGGTCTTTCCAGTTGCTGGAGGTGTCTGCTAAGGTACATCCCACAAGGGCCATTGTACTCAATTGTGAGGCTGATGAAGGATGACTGAAGAGGCACGGTGACCTCCCCTGATCTAGATGTGAATACCTTCATGATTAGGTGGGTATATGATATGTTTCTCTAACCACTACGGCCACATGGTTGTCAAATGCAAGATTTCTATCAACTTGTGTCCCCAGGTCTCTTATTACTTCTAAAGTACTTAATGGGTTAACACCTATGTGGTAATTGGTGGGCACTTACTGTTTTTCCAAAGGGGATGACTATACACTTTTCTGCATTTAGCTTGATGACATGGCTCTGGCACCAGTTGTCTGTTTCTATGAGGCCGTTTTGTAGGATGCTTGTGTCAGCTGCAGGGTCAGATATGGTGCCCAGTTTGTAGTCATCTGCAAACTTGTTCAGACACAGTCCTTCCATGTTGGCCTGTACCTCTGGGAAATATATACCAAACAAGGGAGGTCCCAGGACTGAGCCTTGTGGGATGCCAGTTGTAGCAGGTTTGTAGTCTGACATGGCTGCATCATTTCTGACCATGTCAGTTCTGTCCTTGAGCTGGTTTGCAACCCATCTACTTGAATAGCGGTTTCTCAATTAAGCTGGTGAGCTTATCTATAATGAACAAGTGGGGTATTGTATGGAAGGCTTTTGCAAGGTCCAGATAGGCTGTGTGGACCACATTCCCCTCATCAATGGCCTTGGTGACTGTTTCAAATGAGTCAAACATGTTTAAGGGGCAGGATCTGCCCTTATGAAAGCCACACTGGGTAGGATTCAGTGTCTGAAGGTCCCCAATATCTTTATTTCTGAGGTCCATAATGATCCTTTCCATAGCTTTGCAGACCAAGCTAGTCAGGATTCTGGGGTGATAGTTTGCAGTATCCATTCAGGCACCACCTTTGTGGAGAGGGACCACTGTTGCTGTACACTGCTCTTTGGGTACATATCCTGTGGTAAGGCTGAGATTGAGCAGTAGTTTTATTTGGTGTTCCATTCTTCTTGGAGTTCATGTTGGACACAGCCCAGGACACCATATGGTACCATTGATGCTGTGTGTTTTGCTTTGGAGACGCTGGCTGTTACCTCAGCATCTGCAATGTCAGGGGGCCAGCACTCTGCTACGATAGATATTTGGCATTTTGGTGGGGGGGGGGGATTTGCACTGAACCTGTCAGGTTGGATGTTGGCAATGTGTGTGGGTTTGGTGTATTGTAATTTTGGAGTAATTCTGAGCATATCTGTGAATTTCCACCAAGGTTCCTACCATCAGTTAAGAAAGCATTGTGATTATCCTTAGTGTCCTGTACAATTTGTATCTTCATAGGTTCATAGGTTCATACTAGGCTATCTGCCCTAGGGCATTTATAAGCCTAGCCAGAGTGTGTGTGGCTTTCGCCACCCCTTGGAATGTGAATATTATGCCCATTTAGGGTTTAGTTTACTGTGCCTCTGTCTAGTAGTGACACAGAGATGACCCCTGGTGTAAACCTACGATCTCCAATCCACTAGTCAGGATTTCTCTTGAAGAGAGTCAGTGAGGGCTTCTGCCAAACATGGACTGGGATTCTGTTCCAGAGTGTAGGGAGCCTCTGGGTTATGAATCTGTCCCTCCAGCACATCCTATTTATTTCTGTGTTGAGGTTCAAATCTCTCGCTCTCGTGGCTCTGATGGATTTGGATTTTCTGAGGTGGGGCATGTCCATTAATTCTGGATTGGACATGGCCTTGTACACCAGGCATAGATCGCCTCTGAGTAGGTGGTATGCGACTGAATAGAGCTGGAGTTTCTTCAGCCGGGCAGCATATGACAAATGTTTGAGACCCTTTATCCTCTTGGTGAGGTACTTTTGGGGTCTTTCTAACTGTTGCAGGTGTCGGGTAAGGTACATCCCAAATGGGGCATTGTACTCAATTATGGGCCTGATAAGAGAAGAGTATAGGGGCACAATGACCTCTCTTAATCTAGATGTGAATGCTTTCATGATAAGGTGGCCAATATAGAAGGTCTTCCTAGCCACCTTGGCAATGTGAGTGTCAAATGAGAGGTTACTGTCAACTTGTGTCCCTAGGTCCCTGATTATTTCTTCCGTACTTAATGGATTACCACCTATGTGGTAATTTGTGGGTACCTTGTTTTTCCCAAAGGGTATGACTATACATTTTTTGCCATTCAGTTTAAGGCCATGGCTCTGGCACCAGTTATCCGTTTCTATGAGGCCTTTCTGAAGGATGCTTGTGTCCGCTGGAGTATCAATTATGGCGCCCAGTTTGCAGTCATCTGCAAACTTTTTCAGCCACAATCCTCCTATGTTTGCTTGCAGCTCGGAAAAATAAATGCCGAACAAGAGGGGTCCCAGGACAGAGCCCTGTGGGACATCGTTTGTGACTGGCTTAGAGTCTGACATGGCTCCAGCAATTCTGACCTTGTGGGTTCTGTCCTTGAGCCAGTTTGCAACCCATCTTATGACATATGGGTTTACATTTGAGCTGGTGAGCTTGTCTATGATGCCCGAGTGGGGTATTGTGTCGAAAGCTTTTGCAAGATCAGTGTAGGCAGTGTGAACTGCCTTACCCTCATCAATGGCCTTAGTGACTGTTTCAAAAAAGTCGACCAGGTTCAAAAGGCAGGATCTGCCCTTGACAAAGCCAAATTGGGTAGGATCCAGTGTCTGTAGGTCTCCAATGTCGTTGTTTATGAGTTCCATAATGATCCTCTCCATAGCTTTGCAGACCAGGCTCGTCAAGCTTATGGGGCGTTAATTTCCAGGGTCTGTAGAAGCACCTCCTTTGTGGAGTGGGACCACTGTTGCTGTACGCCATTCTTTGGGTACGTATCCTGTAGTAAGGCTGAGATTAAACAGCAGCTTTATGTGCGGGTTTAGTTCCTCTTGGATTTCATGTAGCACGCAACCCGGGACACCGTCTGGTCCCATTAATGCTGTGTTTTTAGCTTTGGAGAGGGTGGCTCTCACCTGAGCATCTGAGATGTTAGGGAGGCTACACTCTGTTGGGATAGATATTTCTCCTTTTGGGGGGGGGAATTTGCACTGAACCTGTCTGCCAGAATGTTGGCAATGTCTGTGGGTTCAGTGTATTTTGTGTCGTTTTGGACTAACTCTGAGCATATCTGGGAGTTTCCACCCAGGTTTCTAACATAAGTAAAGAAGGCCTTCTGATTGTCTTTTGTGTCCTTTGCAATTTTTCTGTCAAAGTTGGCCTTGGATGATTTTATGAGTGATCATGGTTTTTTACTAGTACAGATCAGAGATGCCTTCCCTTTTAGGGATTTTGCTTTGTCATGTAGTAGCTTCCTCCTCCTGTTGTAAAGTTTGTTAATGGCTGGGGTCCACCAGACAGGACGCCTGCCTTTGGGGGAATGGGTCTTGGTTTTATTTGGGATTGCATGATCCATGCATTCTTGAAGGTGTCCGCAGAAAGTGTTTATAAAGGATTCAGCGGTATGGTCTGTGGTTTCCAGTGGCCCAGGGCCTTGAAGGATACCACTTCAGTCTTAAGAAGTGTGAAGTCGGCTTTTGAGAAATTCTTCACTGTGGTCTTTTGTGCAGGGGGTGGGGGAGGGATGTGGATTTCCAGTGAGATTAATTTATGGTTTGATCTCAGCAATGACGGGTATACTTCCGGTGTGGAGCATTGTGTCCCCATGTTTGTGATGATCAGGTCTAGTATATTATCTCCTCTTGTGGGAGTGGTGACTAGTTGTTCCATTGCATTTGAGTTTATGAATTCTAGGAACCTTTGGGCTAGGGTGTTGGGGCTTGAGTAATGCTCCCAGTCTATGTTTGGGTAGTTGACATCTCCCAATATGATGGTATTTGCAGAGACATTCATACTCTCCAGTGTCTTCAGGAAGGCTGAGTGGGGTTCCTGAGTTTGACAGGGTGGTCTGTAGCATGCTACAAACTGTACGGCAGTTTTGCCTATGGTTAGTTGCACATGGATGGTCTCCAAAGATGCTTCGTGCGTTGCCAGTAACCTGGAGGTGTGGGTATCTTTGATGAATATGGCTACTCCCCCTCCTTTTGTGGTTCGGTCCAAGTTTTGGGGCCGAAAAGCATGATATGAGGTATAACCTGGTAGTGCTGGGGTGCTCTCAGGAGCCTTGAACCAGGTTTCCTTCACTGCACAGACATCGATGTTCTCCATACTGAGGAGGGCCTCGAGAGCATGCATCTTGAGGTTTAGACTTCTGGCATTGAGCAGCATTACCCTTAGTTTTTTTCCACTTGTGTTTTCTAGGGAGGTGGGTTTGTCTTTTGAGCCTTGCCTAAAAAAAGCACTATGGAGGTGGCAAGAGCCTTGGCCAATATCCGGAAGCCCACGGGTGACAGGTGCAAGCCATCCCTTGCGAAGCAGCGTGGCTTGTCAAGCATGTCATCCCAAGCAGACAGACATTGGATCCCCTTAGAATGACACCAGTAATTGAGCCAATTGTTAAAGCTGATCATTCTGTGTTTGTACTGTGGCATCATTCTTGGTGAGGGTAAGATGCTGCTCAGGGTCAGGGTCATACCGGCCTGGGCTACATAATAAGAGATCTCCTCTATGTCTCTTTTCCTGTAGTCCAGGGAGGTACGTCTCAGGTCATTCACACCGGCATGGACAATGACGGAGTCATATTTGTACTTGCTTTGGAGTGACCTGAGTGCTTGTGTTATGTGGCGGATTCTAGCGCCTGACAGGCAGCTTACTGTAACATTTTCCTTGTTCAGTCTGGTGAGCGGGACATCAGTGTGTCTGACTATGGAGTCACCTATTACAAGTGTATCAGGCATGTTGTTTGGCCTTAAGGGCTGTGACTGTTTGGCACACTGACTTTGTGAACTATGTGTTGCATGTGCTATGTTTTGAGGTAGTGGTTGCTTGGGTGTCTGCTTTGGAGGCCTCTGTTGTTTTGGTAGATTTTTAATTAGAGCCTCCTGGAATGTTTTTGTGTGTTTATGTGTTTGGTTTGCAGTTGTGATAGGTCTATGTGAGACTGGGTTTGTGGTGTGTGTGGTTACCTTCTCCTCCTGACTGTTTTTGCCAGTACTGAGTTCAGAGAGCTCAGCCTACAGTTTGGCTAAATAGTTGCATCTCTCACATATATTGTATTTGTTGAGGGGAGGAAGGGGTTGTCTGTGTACATGAGGCAGGTGTAACATTGCCTCAAGATTCACAGATTAAACATGTTGTAGCTGGCCTTAGAGGATTTTATGTGTGGCCATATTTTTTTGCCATAATACTGATCAGTGATTAATTCCCTTTTTGGGTTTTGCTCTATCATGCAGTAGCTTCCTCCTTCTCTTGCATGGTTTGGTAATGGCTGGGGTCCACCAGGCCAGATGCCTGTGTGTATGGGATTGGGTCTTGGTTTTATTTGGGATTGCATAATCCATGCATTCCTGAATGTGTTCATAGAATGCATTTATAAAGGGTTCTGAGGTCTGACCCATATATTCCACAGGCACAAGGCCTTTAATGGATTCCACCTCAGTTTGGAGGAGTGCAAAATTTGCTTTACACATGTTTTTCACTGTGGTTTTCTGCCCAGGGACTGGGGTCAGGATGTGAATATCCAGTGAGATTACTCTGTGGTCTGATCTTACCAGTGAGGGATACACTTCTCATCTGGCCATAGAGTACCCATGTTGCTGATTATCACATCCAGTATGCTTACCCCTCTTGTGGGAGTGGTAAGTTGTTCCATAGCATTTTGGTTTATGAATTCTAGGAACCTTTGGCCTAGGGTGTTGGAGCTAGAATAATGCTCCAAGTCTATGTTTGAGTATTTTCAGTCGCCCAATATAATGTTGTTTGGAGAGATCTTGATATTTTCATGTGTTCTGAAGTAGGCCTAGTGCGGTTCCTGGAGTTAGGTGGGTGGTCTGTAGCAGGCTACTAACTGGGAGGCAGTTTTAGCCACTGTTACTTGCCCGTGGATAGTCCACGCTGCTTCTTGCTGTGGCACCAACCTGGGGGTGTGGTTATCCTTGACAATTATTGATAGTCACACTCCTTTTGTAGTTTGTTCCATGTTTTGGGGCTGTAAAGCATGGTATGAGGTGTAACTAGGTAGTGTTAGGGTGCTCTTGTGAGCCTTGACCCAGGTTTCTGTTACAGAACAGATATCAACATTCTCCATGCTGAGGAGAGTTTGGACTGCATGCATCTTGCAGTTTAGACTTCTGGCACTGGGTAGTACTACTTCTAGGTTCTTATCCCTTGTGATACCTATGGAGGTGGGTTTGTGTTTTGAGTCTTACCTATTCAAGGCACGGTGGGGGTGACAACAGCCTTTGCCAGTATCCAAAAGGCCAGAGGTGATAGGTGCAAGCCATCCATAGCAGGTGGAGCATCGTGTCTTGCTCAGCATGTCATCCCAGGCTGACAGGCATTGGATCCCCTTTGACTAACAGCAATACTTAAGCCAATTATTGTAATTGATCATCTTGTCTTCATATTGTGGCATCATGCTTGGTGAGGGTAGGATGTTAGTCAGGGTCATCAAGTTTGCATATACTACATGGTGTTACGTTGCTTAACACATGGCAATCATGCCTCAGGTGGTGCTGCAGGGCTGTCTATGTTGGATGCACATACTACACTCCCTGTACATGTTTGAAAGCAGGTTGTGTCAACTTAGGCATCCCTTTTACTATATGTGTGAGTCAGAGAGAGGTATAATTTCCAGGGTTCCTACTGAGCCAGTGTATGTGCTATGCGTTGCCTCTTTGCCAAGGCCAAGGCATACTGGGCATGCCTCCTTCTGCCTACTGGGGCAGGCTCAGGTTGTTCCTCCTCTGAGTCACGATCTGCCTGTGATGGCCTTGGCAATGGTGGGGGGCTGTTTGGCCCAGCCCTATGCTGGTCCTGCTGC
Source organism: Protopterus annectens (assembly GCF_019279795.1). Lineage (NCBI taxonomy): Eukaryota > Metazoa > Chordata > Ceratodontiformes > Protopteridae > Protopterus > Protopterus annectens. The sequence goes on from NC_056750.1 coordinate 535,388,794, forward strand.
AGCTGTTTTCGCAGAATCATATTATGTAGCATAGCACATACCATGACAATTTGGGTACATGTAGTTGGTGAGTACTGCAAAGCTCCACCAGATGTGTCCAGGCACCGGAACTGTGACTTGAGCAACCCAAACACACGCTTGATTACATTTCGTGTTTGTGCATGTGCCTCATTATGGTGTTCTTGTTCAGGTGTGTGTGCATTTCTGATGGGTGTTATCAGCCACGGCTCCAGTGCGTAGCCAGCATCCCCCACTAAATGACCATGTGGGATGTCCCCATTGGTAAATGTCTGGTACAGCTGCGTCAAATGCCAGATATGGGAATCATGGTAGCTTCCAGGGCAGCCAGCACACACATTCATTATTATGCCCTGGGCATCACACACGACCTGGCAGTTGATGGAGGGGAAGCCCTTGCGGTTAATGTAGGCCCTACCCCACTCACCAGCTGGTGCTTTGATGCGTATATGCGTGCAGTCTATTGCACCCACTACCTCAGGGTATTCTGCTATTTGCTGGAAGAGACGCATATTGCTTGCCAATACCTCACGGGGATTGGGGAAATATACATGATCACCGACATGTGCTGACATGGCATCCAGGAACTGGTGTAGTACCCTGGATGCTGATGCCTGTGATATCCCTATCATATCACCAGTTGGTCTCTGGAAGGTACCAGTTGCTAGTATTCTTAGGCCAACACATACCTTGGTTTCCACTGGGATGGGTTCCCCTCTGTTGGTTCTGTGTGTGAGGCGTGGCCTGCACAGCTCAACAATTTGCTGTAGGAGGTCTCTGTCCACTCTATAGCGCTACTCCTGTAACCCCTGGTAGGTGACCCTGGGCCTGTACACTCTTCTCCGTCTCCTCACTGTGGGTTGTCCGGCAGCATTTGCATAGTCACTACCCTCAGCATGTTGCATATGTCTCCTTATAACAGCTATGGCAGCCCCTAGCATTTTTGGTCTGAGTGAAGCTTTTTCAGTTTTCACTTCTAATAGCTTACTCCTCTGTTGCAGTGTCTCTTGAGAGAAACATACTGCACTGTTGTTTGCAGAGTTTTAAGTGCTGGGCTGGGCTACTGTTCTGCCTGTGTAATTGCCTGCTTCTGATTGTTTTCACCTGCTGGTTCTGCCAGTATTCCCTGCTAGCTTCCTACTATTTCTTCTGCTTCCTTTTTCCTTTCTGTTTCCTCAGGGGGGAGCGACGAGCATACAAGCACAAACACGCTCACAGCGGCTAACACACGCGCACACATGCTTAGACGGAATAGAATCTGCTTATTCGGGTTAAACAGCGTGCACAGCAGCGCAAACAAGCTTACAGGTATTTAAACAGGCTCCTACATGCTTACTCCAGCGTAAACGCGTGCACTCACGCTTACACACGCGCACTCAATCTTACTCGTGCCTCCAAGTGCGCACACGTGCTCATGCACGCCCAGCAAGAAACTTTGGTGTTATCCATAGTGTACACCTTCCATTTCTTGGCTTTCCCATGCCTACTTGTTGACACTCCTCTTTCCATGATGTGTCACTGACATCTTTCACATGCCACTGTGCTCCAATGAGCTTCATTTCTTTCATACATACCCCCCTGTGATGTCACCTATCTCCTACTCTGTTACTCCCCCTTATCCTACTCCTACACTCCAGGGAATATGCTCATTTGCTATGTTACAGTGCAATTCACTATCCTACCACTCATTTACATAGGATTGCCTACTAATGCTTAGTTACATGTCTTACACTCAGCTTCTCCCCTTAGCAACCCCTAATCGGTGGCCATGTTGTTTTCAGCCTGCTATTCCCTTACATTGTAAATTCATGCTTTGCATAAAACCCACATTTGTGGGTTTTAAATTTTTATTTTTCTGTTTTTTATAGCGCAGCCCATTTGCGCGGCGCTGCGCTATGTTTAAACATCGCCGAAAAAAAAACATTTTTATTTCATTTTTGCATCAGGGTACATTGCCAGTGGCCACATATTTGGTGACTGGCATGCTGCCTGGAACAAATGCAACCTTTATTTGGTGCTGACAAGGCTCCATTGTGTTTTTTGCAGAAAGGTACTCAGTTGTCAACTGAGTACATTTCTGCAGATAACACGGCTCTTACACGGGCAGGTTTCTGCTTCCTGGATCACTAAATTACTTCATTTGCATGCCTTTCGGCTGCAAGTGAGGTAATTAGCATATCCACGCCCTGTCCGTGTAAGAGCCGTTTTAGGTGCTCTCATACATGCAAATACAGGCTGTTCCTGGATCGCTATGGCTGCATGGAGTCTTACACTACTCTTAGACTCCGTGTAAGCCATCGTGAATCCTGCCCTGTATGTAGCAGTGTTGGTACAGGGTTAGAGGTAGCATTCTCAGAAGTGCTACCTGCCAGAAGTCAGTGCAATAAAGGAGAAGAGCATCCACGAGTGTGATGATTAACTGCTACAGTGTCAGTAGAAGGCTGGAGGTAACAGCGTTAGAAGTGCTACCTATGTAGACAGTCAGTACGCTGAAGAGGAGGAGGATTTGAGAATGTAATGATTAGCTGCAGCAGTGTCGATAGGGGGCTGGAAGTAACATTCTTAGATGTGTTACCTCTGAAATAAATTAGTGCACAAAGGAGGGTAAGAATTACAATGACTGACTAAAGGACTTAGGACTGTCAGAGGGATGGGGATGACATGGCAGAACATCCACTCTAAGGTACAGACAGGCTCCATTATATCATACCATAGGAACACACACAGGAATCTCGAGATGGAGCATGGGAATTGAAAGAATAACAGTTCACTGTCTTTCTACTAGCATGATTATTAGCTTGAATAAAAAGCTGCAAGAATGATATGAAATATAAAGGGTTAATTTAGGAATAGTATAAAATGCTAAAAAATAAGAAGTAGTATGTGTGCTGGGGTCTATATGACTTGGTCGACAGTTCATATGATCGACTGTTCATTTGGTCGACAGTTCATTTGATCGACAAGCATTTGCCCCCTTCCCTAATGTTGTGTGACCCTGGAGTTGATATATATAGTTAGGGGTGTGGGGCAGCCCATTGGGGTGGGGCGAAGCAGCCCCCACCTAAAATGCTTGTCGATCAAATGAACTGTCGACCAAATAAACAGTCGATCATATGAACTGTCGACCAAGTCATATAGACCCGTGTGCTGGCATAGCTTAATTAGATATTGGCATCCATGTAAAGGAGTATGTTATTGAGAAACAAAGTCTGTAAAAATAACTGAGCAGATGGCAGCTGGAAGGACATCAGTGAAGTAAAGAGATGTAACATCAAGCAAAATAAAGTTGGAACATCAAGCTTCAGATAGTGCTAGAACACCACGTTTCCGATAGTGCAAGACTGAGTTTCCATGGATCATCAAACTACAAAGAACCAAGGACAAGGGAACAAACGAAAACTGTTATACAAAGAAAGACTTATTATACATCAGACTGTGAGAAAAAATATCAGACTTTATGGTATAAATATGAGTGTGTGTAAGCAAGCTTTGGGAATTTGCTATAGAAAGCTGACAGCATCTGTGTAATATGCTTGTAGATCTGAAAGGAAAATGTAATAGTAAAAATGAGTATTAACTGAAGTAGTTTGTCTCCGTGTATTTATTGTACTTAGTACAATACAGTAATAAGACTAGTTGGTCACAATAAATAGTTAAATATACTTGGTATGCATGTATGTAAATGCAAGTATATGCTTTAAGAAACCAGCAGAAGGCAGCATATAATTCTTCAGCAGTGACTAGGAATGACAGAAACTGGAGGGATAGAGGTGGTCATTTGTGTAAGGAAGGACATCAAACTCAGAAGTAAGCAAGAAAGAGGAACAGCATCCCATGTAGCTGGGGAAAGACTGGCACAGGAAAAAATATAGGACAATCAGTATTGTAGTTAAGGTAGAAAAAGAAGGGTGGAGTACTTCTGGAATGATTCGGTGTATTGGTCTCTACCTATGTAAAAGAGGAAGATGAGAGACTAGGCAAGACAGTAAAAAGGGGTTAAGAGTAGCAAGAGAATTATACTCACAAAGGATCTGAATCTGCCAGGAAAAAGATTGAGAACTCTTTGAACTTCAGGTTAGAGAGGAAATTAAAGTTGAATATGGTTTTGTTCAGGACATTAGGACAATACCAGAAAGGATAAAATTCTGGATGTGATCCTAAACAGGGAACAGGATAATAGACGTCAAAGTGAAGATGCCAATAAGCAATGTAATTTAGAATGGAGCATAGAGGTGTAGCTAGCTAGTCCACAGCTATTGTTTTAAACTGCAATAAACAGCTGCTATAGTTCATGCTTTGCCTGCCACACATGAAGTGCTAAAGCACTTCAATGTAATGCAATGTCAGCATTCAAAAATACCAATGTTGCACTGAGCACTGAAGACTGATCAGCTTCTGCCAACTGCACCATGTAACACACTGCACCCTGGGCAGCTGCCCCTTCACCTCACCCTAGCAATGCATGGAGGAGAAAGGTAAGAAACTATGGAAAAAGAAGACAGTGAGGGATTTCAGGAAGCTGATTTATGCTGACCTCCTCCAGCAGGTCAGCATAATCCAGCAGGTCAAATGGATTATGCTGACCTGCTGGCAGAGGTAAAACATTATTTAAAGGACTGGAGATAAACTAAGAAGTGAATAGGACAGACACAGTGTTTTCAGGGCACTAGATGAGCATGTACAGTAGAAAATAAAAGAGAAAAAAGAAGAGAAGGCCAATGTAGCATCATAGAAATGGAGGACTAGTGATTAGAGAAGAATAGAGGAAATACAAAAAGTGAAAATAAGGGGTGGTATGGAGGAGACTCAGTAGAAGAAAACAAGTACAAGGACAATGGTGATAAAAACAACAAAGACGCAAATTGCATAAAGAGCCATAACAGAACTTTTAATAAGACTTTTTTGAATATTGCACAATGGAGATAGGGAAATATTCATAAAAATGAAGTAAACAAAAGGCAATGAGTGCATATTTTGTCTTCTCCTTCACAAAAAAAAGAGCAGGCACAGTGTTTTTCTAGGTAAGAGCTAGGTTAGAGTGGGACAAAGTGGACAGACATCAAAACAATGAAGGAGAGGTACAGAGGAAAGTGGTTGCAATAAGGGAGGATACAGCACAATGTAATGGTACATCCCTGATAAAGTTTTTCACAAGTCATTACTCTGTGCTGAACTGCCTGTGGATTAGAAGGGAACCCCCCCAAGGTCCTCAGGAATCTGGAGAGTATACTGGTATATCCCTGAGGTAGATTTTTTTACGGATCTGTGGTCAGTGTTGAACTATGTGGTGAATAAAAAGGACACCACTCATGCTCGTCAGGAATCTTGGCGATGTACTAGTAGATCCCTGATGGAGATTTTTAACAGATCACTAGTCAGTACTGAAATATAAGAGGGCTAGAAAATGGCGAGAAGGGAATCTTGGGAAGCTGAATGGTAGTAGGTATCATGTGGGGAGTACAGGTCAGAGTAACGGTAATTTTCTACAGAAAATCCTAAGGAGGATAGATGATTGCTCTAGTAAAGGATCATAATCATCAAGACAACTACTAACATGGGTTAATGTTCACAAGATGCTGTGAGCTGAACCTGATTCCTTCTCTGACCTTCCTTCTTCTTCTTGAATTGTTCCTTCCTGACTCCTTATTTGGCAAATTTGAGGAGAACATCATCGTACCTTCTAAAATAAACACTGGCAAAGAGGAGATAGTGCTCACCTTAAACTCTGAGGAGGTGAGACTTCAGCTTAAGAAGGTGAATCCAAAGAAGGCTGCTGGACCAGGTAATATACCTGGCAAGGTGTTGGAAGGGGTGTGCTGATCAGTTATGTCTGGTACTGACAGACATCTTCAACTCATCCCTTGTTATGGAGAAGGTTCCCTCGCATTTCAAGGAAATAAGTACTGTCCCACTTCCAAAGAAACTCAACCCTACCCTGCCTCAATGACTTCAGACCAGTCACCTTAACTTCAAACATCATGAAGTGCTTTGAGAGGATTGTGTAGAAACATCTATCTGTGGGTCTTCCTAAACTGTTCAATCTGCTCCAGTTTGCATACCAGGCAAATAGATTGACTGGAGATGCAATATCAGTTTCACTACACCTTGCAGTAAAACACCTAGAAGGGAGGAAGAACTACATAAGGCTGCTGTACATCAACTTCAATTCTACATTCACCACTGTGATACTGATGCAACTGGTGGATAAGCTTTTGAAACTCAGGATAAACAAGCACCTATGTAACTGGAGTCTTGACTTTCTGATTAGTAGACCCCAATGGACATGCACTGGAAACACCGCCTCTCAACATATTACACCTTCCATTTCTTCTCCTCTTTCCATGATGTGTCACTGACATCGGAATATGCTCATTTGCTATGTTCACTATCCTACCACTCATTTACATAGGATTGCCTACTAATGCTTAGTTACATGTCTTAAAAACATTTTTATTTCATGCTGCCTGGAACAAATGCAACCTTTATTTAGGAGGATTTGAGAATGGTACAGACAGGCTCCATTATGAATTGAAAGAATAACAGTTCACTGTCTTTCTACTAGGATGATTATTAGCTTGAATAAAAAGCTGCAAGAATGATATGAAATATAAAGGGTTAATTTAGGAATAGTATAAAATCTAATGTTGTGTGACCCTGGCGATCAAATGAACTGTCGACCAAATAAACAGTCGATCATATGAACGCTTAATTAGATATTGGCATCCATGTAAAGCAGATGGCAGCTGGAAGGACATCAGTGAAGTAAAGAGATGTAACATCAAGCAAAATAAAGTTGGAACATCAAGCTAGACTGAGTTTCCATGGATCATCAAACTACAAAGAACAAACTGTTATACAAAGAAAGACTTATTATACATCAGACTGTGAGAAAAATATCAGACTTTATGGTATAAATATTTGGTATGCATGTATGTAAATGCAAGTATATGCTTTAAACCAGCAGAAGGCAGCATATAATTCTTCAGCAGTGACTAGGAATGACAGAAACTGGAGGGATAGAGGTGGTCATTTGTGTAAGGAAGGACATCAAACTCAGAAGTAAGCAAGAAAGAGGAACAGCATCCCATATGGGGAAAGACTGGCACAGGAAAAAATATAGGACAATCAGTATTGTAGTTAAGGTAGAAAAAGAATGGAATGATATTGGTCTCTACCTATGTCAGAGAGGAAGATGAGAGACTAGGCAAGACAGTAAAAAGGGGTTAAGAGTAGCAAGAGAATTATACTCACAAAGGATCTGAATCTGCCAGGAAAAAGATTGAGAACTCTTTGAACTTCAGGTTAGAGAGGAAATTAGAGTTGAATATGGTTTTGTTCAGGACATTAGGACAATACCAGAAAGGATAAAATTCTGGATGTGATCCTAAACAGGGAACAGGATAACAGACGTCAAAATGAAGATGCCAATAAGCAATGTAATTTAGAATGGAGCATAGAGGTGTAGCTAGCTAGTCCACAGCTATTGTTTTAAACTGCAATAAACAGCTGCTATAGTTCATGCTTTGCCTGCCACACATGAAGTGCTAAAGCACTTCAATGTAATTCAGCATTCAAAAATACCAATGTTGCACTGAGCACTGAAGACTGATCAGCTTCTGCCAACTGCACCATGTAACACACTGCACCTGGGCAGCTGCCTTCACCTCACCCTAGCAATGCATGGAGGAGAAAGGTAAGAAACTATGGAAAGACAGTGAGGGATTTCAGGAAGCTGATTTATGCTGACCTCCTCCAGCAGGTCAGCATAATCCAGCAGGTCAAATGGATTATGCTGACCTGCTGGCAGAGGTAAACATTATTTAAAGGACTGGAGATAAACTAAGAAGTGAATAGGACAGACACAGTGTTTTCAGGGCACTAGATGAGCATGTACAGTAGAAAATAGAAGGCCAATGTAGCATCATAGAAATGGAGGACTAGTGATTAGAGAAGAATAGGGTATGGAGGAGACTCAGTAGAAGAAAACAAGTACAAGGACAATGGTGATAAAAACAACAAAGATGCAAATTGCATAAAGAGCCATAACAGAACTTTTAATAAGACTTTTTTGAATATTGCACAATGGAGATAGGGAAATATTCATAAAAATGAAGTAAACAAAAGGCAATGAGTGCATATTTTGTCTTCTCCTTCACAAAAAAAAGAGCAGGCACAGTGTTTTTCTAGGTAAGAGCTAGGTTAGAGTGGGACAAAGTGGACAGACATCAAAACAATGAAGGAGAGGTACAGAGGAAAGTGGTTGCAATAAGGAGGATACAGCACAATGTAATGGTACATCCCTGATAAAGTTTCACAAGTCATTACTCTGTACTGCCTGTGGATTAGAAGGGAACCCCAAGGTCCTCAGGAATCTGGAGAGTATACTGGTATATCCTGAGGTAGATTTTTACGGATCTGTGGTCAGTGTTCAACTATGTCGTGAATAAAAAGGACACCACTCCTGCTCGTCAGGAATCTTGGCGATGTACTAGTAGATCCCTGATGGAGATTTTAACAGATCACTAGTCAGTACTGAAATATAAGAGGCTAGAAATGAATCTTGGGAAGCTGAATGGTAGTAGGTATCATGTGGGAGTACAGGTCAGGTAATTTTCTACAGAAAATCCTAAGGAGGATAGATGATTGCTCTAGTAAAGGATCATAATCATCAAGACAACTACTAACATGGGTTAATGTTCACAAGATGCTGTGAGCTGAACCTGATTCCTTCTCTGACCTTCCTTCTTCTTCTTGAATTGTTCCTTCCTGACTCCTTATTTGGCAAATTTGAGGAGAATATCATCGTGCATTCTAAAATAAACACTGGCAAAGAGGAGATAGTGCTCACCTTAAACTCTGAGGAGGTTGAGACTTCAGCTTAAGAAGGTGAATCCAAAGAAGGCTGCTGGACCAGGTAATATACCTGGCAAGGTGTTGGAAGGGGTGTGCTGATCAGTTATGTCTGGTACTGACAGACATCTTCAACTCATCCCTTGTTATGGAGAAGGTTCCCTCGCATTTCAAGGAAATAAGTACTGTCCCACTTCCAAAGAAACTCAACCCTACCCTGCCTCAATGACTTCAGACCAGTCACCTTAACTTCAAACATCATGAAGTGCTTTGAGAGGATTGTGTAGAAACATCTATCTGTGGGTCTTCCTAAACCCTTCAATTTGCTCCAGTTTGCATACCAGGCAAATAGATTGACTGGAGATGCAATATCAGTTTCACTACACCTTGCAGTAAAACACCTAGAAGGGAGGAAGAACTACATAAGGCTGCTGTACATCAACTTCAATTCTACATTCACCACTGTGATACTTATGCAACTGGTGGATAAGCTTTTGAAACTCGGGATAAACAAGCACCTATGTAACTGGAGTCTTGACTTTCTGATTAGTAGACCCCAATGGACATGCACTGGAAACACAGCCTCTCAACATATAGTCCTGAATACTGGCATTCCCCAAAGTTGTGTGATCAGCCCCTTGCTCTTCACCATCCTCATCCACAACTGTACTGCAAAACATAGCTCAAACCATATTATAAAATTTGCTGATGATACCACAGTCGTGGTTCTCATTAGTGGTGGGGATGAACATAACTACAGGGATGAAGTGAACACGTTGATTGCCTGGTGTGACAGGAAGAATCTTGACCTGAATATTAATAAGACCAAATAAATAATTATGAACTTCAGGAGAAAGGCAACACTTCACTAACAACTCACTATCAAAGGGGAGGTAGTAGAGAAAATCAAAACAACCAAGTTCCTGGGCATTCACATCTCAGATGACCTCTCCTGGACTGTTAATACCAACCATATAGTCAAGAAGGCTCAACAGAGGCTTCATGTCCTGAGAAAGCTCAAAAAGGCCAGGCTCTCACTTTCTGCTCTTATTACTTTTTACATGGGAGCAATCGAGAGCATCTTCACTAGCAACTTCATAGCATGGCTCGGCAACTGCACAGTTATTGAGAAGAAGAAATTACAGAGGGTGGTGAGGGTGGTCGAGAAAATCTTGGGCACAAACCTCCCCTCTATTCAGGAGCTTTTTTTCAAGAGCAAGAAAGAGAACATACAAAATACTAGCTGATTCGACCCATCAGGCCAACAACTTGCGTTTGGAAGGAGGTACTGCAGCTTCCACTGTAGGACTACCAGATCCTACAGCTATGAGACTTATTAACTCGGACAGCAACTATAATACCTGATACAACGAAGCCTCTTTTTTCATTTAATCATGCTGCTTTGAGCAATTACCACCAGTATTACTATTATGCAATATGATGGCTATAATGAGTCACGTCTAAGGTTAACAAATGCAATACGGTAACTAAACAGCTGCAATTCACTAGTCTCTATCTTAACAGTGAAGGAGTTTGGTGGTGGGTATTTATTATTTATCATTGGATAAGGGGTATTGAGTGTGTTTTTGTAATGTGAACTACCTCTTGCATGCCATACGTGTTGCTGTTTTCTTTCTTATGTTGTTCTCTGATACTGCTGTGGCTATGTTATTTGCACTGCATTTCTCTCGTGAGTTCACATTTGTAATTTCATTTAGGCTGCTGTTTTGTGGTCCTATATGACAATAAAGATTCTTTGAATCTTGAATCTGATTCAGTTTTATGACAGGGTTACAATAGACATTGACAACTAATTATTGGTAAATGTGGTATGCTTATACTTTATCAAGATCTATGATTTGGCTTAGCATATTTAGCTGCTTTAAAAACTGGAGGGGAATCAAAACTACAAAAGACAACTGGTGCATGGTGTGATGGTAGGAAACAGAGTACTGTGGTGACAGGGACATTGTCATAAATAAATTAGTTGAATGATGAAGTACTTTAAGGCTTGGTCTTGGGTATTTTTCATTGCATTTGCTACATGTTCAGACTTTAAAGCATAGTGGATAGATTCTGACCATTTGTAGATGATATCAAGGCAATGCCAAGAATCCCTAATATATGTGGTGCATTATTTATGATAGGCTTCACTATTGTGTCAACATAAGCAGCTAACGTTTAGTTTTTGAATTACAAGGTGGTATAAATGCACTTTTTTTTAAAACAGTTGTTTTGTCAGCAAGCAACATTGTTCCCACTAGTAGCTGCTTCTCCAATTGCTAATTCAAAAATATTTTGCAGGATAGAATGCGGAACAATGATATCAAGATAGGTGCTGCAGTTTTGGATGAAGAAAAGTTGAAGTAAAAATTTGGAAAAGCTGCCCAAGATGGCAGAAATATGGCACTTGAGGTTCACTGCAGGTAAATCAACATATAGGCACTAGCTTACAAAAAATATTGTCTAAAGTATCAGCTGGGGGTGGAAACATGATGGTGAAGTAATAGTGGACTTTCATCCTGAATAAGAATATTACTGACACAGTGAGAGGGTAATGGCAGCAAGAAACACAATGCTAGTGTGAGTCCATGGGGGTTAACTTCAGAAGCTAAGAAGTAACCACAAAGCATTTACTTGCAAAGTAAATTCTTATCTAACAACCAAAAGGAGTGGAAAATGCACCTGACAAACTCATACATGCTCAGTTAAAGTCTCCCTAGCTATAGAAACAGTATCCACTTTATCTTCAATATATCACCACCCATAACCTCTATCCTTTATAGTCCTCTTCGATTTTCTCTTAATCCAAAGCTACCTATATCTAGCCCCTTTCTTTCTTTCTTTCTTGTCATCCACATCTTTTCATCAGATCAATCCTTGACATTTCTAGTCTCAACAATCAGTTCAATTGCATTACAAACATTATTTTCTTTAACTTCACCAACTTTTATTATACATAATTCATTGTTTGTATTTTTTTGTCAATTTAGTTATTTATATATCTTCCCATTACTGGCATGATTAACTCTGCCCACAGGAGCTTTTCTACTGAAGGCAATAAGGGATGTGGATAACTGCTAGCAGAACTTGTCAAAAGGTCTCCAAAGGTGTATGTGAGTTAGACACAAAAAAGCTTGGCTACAGATTACAGAATTGGATTTTCTTGCTGGATATCTGAAGGAACAGATGGCAAGTATGGGTAAGAAACATGATGTAGGTGTACAACAGTATGCCAAGGAGATGTGAAGAGGTCACCCCAAACAAAAAGGATGGACAAAGGTATAAACAGCCAATGAGGGGAATCAACTACTACATGGTTCTGCAAAAATACTTCTTCATGAAGTGGTGTTTGAAGGCTATTTCCTACAGACCTCTTTGTCCTCTGTCAAATCATTAGTGAGTCAACTGCATCTCAGTTTATTTTGTTTTATGACCGACTGGCTAATATCCCACTCTATCCATACAGTTATATCTACTGCAGCAGTGACAAATATGATGAACATAGCACAGTCATGCATTCAACTTATTTGTCATAACGGTCAACAGTGAGACCAGTCGACTGATGCAGTTTCGTTAAGTTGAGGTGACTGGCTTCTCCTAGGTTATCTGTCTTTCATTTTCGAGTGAATTCTTACAGTTTTGAGTTTAGTGCCTTGCTGATCTCTGATACATAGAGTCAAATCTTTAAGTAGTGAATACTTGGTTGTTTATCTCACTAAACTAAGACTGATTACTTGTTTTCATCCTTATTCTTACACCACTGTCTGTCAAGACAGATATCTTCCTTATCTGCCAGTATTACTGTGTACACCCCTTCAGAAGTATTATACTGATGGAAAACTATAGTAAGTGGCTCACTGGTGATATGGAGGGCATAATAAAGCATAAGACAATAAGCATGGAGATGATTGAAATGTTATCAGGTCAGACATTACTCTCTTCCAAGACCTTTTAAAAACAAGTAAAGTGCAGTTATATAAGTAAGCTTACCATAACAGTAGATGTTCAAATGATCACTGTTGCAGCAGCCTTGGCTATATGGGTTATATCCTGCAAAGGATATAACAGCTAGCTAACTTACAAAGCTTCAGAGCACCTTCTACATGTCCGAGCTGTCAGACTAAAGGACAAGTTTGGGTGATAAGCCCTTCAGAGCTTTCCTGCCAAAAGGAAGAAGTAGGTTGGGCCCTAAAAGGACAATACTAGGAAGATTAAAAAGTAAATAACCACACCCTGGCATAAACACCACACCAAAAATAAGGGAGATGGAAGAAGAGAGCTACTGCACAGGTGCTCAGTCAAACAAACTGTTATGGTAAGTTTAATGCACAACTGCACTATGTTCATCATATTGATCACTGCTGCAGTAAGTAGCCTTAACTATATGAATAGATTACCCTAGCATACTATGTTTAGGAGGTAGAAGGAATAGAGTCCAGGAGCCCCCGGAGAATGGCCCTTGTAAACCCTGATCTAAACCAGAAGTAGTAATCAAGCTTATAGTGTTTTGTAAAATTATGTACAGTAGACCAAGTTGTGGCTTCTACAATACTTCAAGAATCCAACGTTTTCCAAATAGCCATAAATGAAGCCAAAGCCTGGTGGAGTGGGCCTTGAACCTGTCTGGAAAATTTTATTCTGGTGAGTATAACAAATGGTAATAGCCTTAGACAATCATTCGGAAATAGTCTGTATTGACACGGATTGTCCCTTCTTTCCTTCACAAGAAAAGAACAGATTTGAAGATCTGAAATATTTAGTTCCATCAAGACAGCACCTGAGTTGTCAGTGGACATCCAAGGTATGGAATATCCTTTTTGCCTCATTTTTAAGATCAGTAAAGAAAATAGGTGAATGGATAGTTTGGCTTAAAGTCAACTCAGATTCCACTTTAGGCATAAAATATTAGTTTTAAAAGAAACTCTTGAGTGTGTGGAAAATGAGATAGGGTTGACTCACCATAAGCGCTTGCAACTCAGATACACTTCTTGCAGAGGTCAGATCAATCACTAAAAATGTTTTCCTTGATAAATAACCTCAAGTCAGCCAAATTAGCTGGTTCAAATGGAGCAGTTGTTAACTTATCTGACACAAATTTAGATCCCAAAAGGGGCCACTGTTTTTCTTGGGCGTCTCTTAAGTAAACCCATTTCAAAAATCTTTTGACCTGAGAAAGCCTTGAAAGAGGAGAATCCATGGGAGATACGCTGAAATGGCCAATAAATGAACCTTGATGGAGTAAGAAAGGCCTTTACAAAAGTAACTTACATAAATATTGTATAACCACAGAACAACTAACCCTGAATGGGTGTTGGTTATGTTGTTGCTGCCACCAACTAGAAAACATTTTCCATTTTGTAATGTACAATTTTCTAGTAGCAAGCTTTCTTGCCTACATTAACACCTGATGCACATCCTCAGTACAAATCACAATGAGTGTTAGTAATATTGGTGATGGCAACAACTAGAAAACATTTTCCATTTGCTGATGTGCAATTTTGTAGCATGTTCTCAGTACAAAGGTGTCTAAAGGAAAATTTCATCCAGGCAGTCAGGTGAAGTGGATTTGGTTTGGAGTGTATCAAACACTCCTGATCTTGTGCAAGTAGATACATTCTGTGAGGAAGCTTGTGGTAATTCCTCTAGCCATTTCCAAAAGAAGGGAGCAACATTGTTGTGGCCAGAAGGGGAATTACCACAATGATTTTGAGGGATTTGTTCTGGATCCTCAGAAGTACCCTGGATATCAGTGGAAAGGGTGGAAAAACATACACAAACAGTCCTGTCAAAGGAAAAGAAAAGGCATCTGCCTTTCAGGCCTTCTTCCATGGAGTCCTTGAGCACAGTCTTGCTAGCTGATCATTTAGAGAGGCGGCAAACGGATCTACCAGAGGAACTCGTAGTCCCCACAAATGGATGAAATCATGGATAACCCCCTGATCTAGTTTGCATATGTGAGGGCCTGCCTTGTTCTGCTTATCTTGTATGCCAAATGACATCATTCTGACAGAATGAAGGATGCCTGTAACCAGATTCTGCTACAAGGCTATATCCCAAGTTAACATGTCTGCGTTCCCCCTCCTAGCAGATGCACCATATGATTGTGATATTCTCTGAAACAACTTGAAGAGGTCCTGGGGACCAAAGAAGATTCAGAGATTTTAGTGCCTTGATCATGGGAAGCCTCTCTTATGTTTATGTGCTTGCTGCTGAAACAAGTGTCCCACACACCTTGCACTATTATCCCTCCTGAAACTGTTCTCCAAGCAAGTCCAAGGTATCTAAAATGACTAACTGCTTTGGAACAGTGAGAGACAAGGGGATACCCAAATTTAGGGATATTTGCAGTCTCCACTAAGTAATTTTTGCACAGACAATCTCCAGTACTAGAATTTGAAAAGACAAGTGATGTTGATGCTGGGACTAAAGAAATGTCAGAAGGGGGAGTCTCTGGGACACAAATTTGTCCTGCCAACAAGTCCTACTGATGTCACAGACCATGTTGAGGTCACACTTGTGGGTTACTCGAGTGGAGCTTGACTTGGATATGCAGCAGTCCCTAAAGGCGGGTTTGGAGATTGCTTTGTATGCCAGACAGAGATCACCTCTGAGGAGTCTGTATGAGACTGAGTAGAGGGACAGGGCTTTTAGCCTATCTGTGTAGGGCAGATGTTGGAGGCTCTGGATTCTCCTGGTGAGAAACCTCTGTGGTCTCTCCAGCTGCTGCATGTGATTTGTGAGGTACATGCCGAAAGGGGCATTGTACTCAATAATGGATTTTATAAGGACAGAATACAGGTATGTTATGACCTGCTTGTCTCTGGATGAGATACCCTTACCAATGAGGTGGGCCATGTACAAAGCTTTCCATACAACAGAGGCAATACGGTGGTCAAAAGTCAGTTTGCTATCAACCTGGGTGCCCAAGTCACTCACTACTGAGAGTGTGCTTAGAACCTTGTTATTAATGTGATAACTTGTGAGGACATCACTCTCCTCAAAGGGGATAATGATGCATTTTTTTGGCATTCAGTTTGAGACCATGTTTCTGACACTAGTCATTTTGTTTGGGTGAGACCCTCTTGGAGGATGTCCACATCAGTAGGGGAACTGATGACAGTGCCCAGCTTGCAATCATCTGTAAACTTGGTCAACCATATCCCACTGTTTTGGCCTGCACCTCTGAAAAGTATATCCCAAACAACAGAGGCCCCAAGACTGAACCCTGGGGTACACCTCTCATTATGGGTGTATTGCTTGAGGTGGCTTCCCATATTTTGATTAGTTGGGTTCTATCAGTGATCCAGTTTGCTACCCATCTGGTAACATATGGACTGATGCCTAGTTGAGAGTGTTTATCTATTCTATCTGAGTGGGGAATAGTATCAAAGGCTTTGGCCAGGTCAAGGTAGGTGGTGTGCTCCGTATTCCCCTCATTCATGGCTTTGGTGACTGTCTCAAAGAAGTCAACCAAATTTATCAGGCATGACCTCCCCTTGACGAAACCAAACTGTGTGGGATCGAGTATTTGGAGGTTGCCAATGTCCTTGTTAATGAAGCCGTTGATAATCCTTTCCATGGCCTTGCAGATCAGGCTAGTTAGGTTGATGGGTGTATAATTTCCTGTATCAGTGGACGCTACACCTTTGTGCAAAGGTAGACAGTGGCTGTCCTCCACTCGGCTGGGATGACGCCAATACTCAGGCTTTGGCTGAACAGGGTGCCTAATGGTGCTGCAAGTTCCTGCCTGACTTCATGTAGGATGCAGCCTGGGATGTTATCTGGTCCCATGGAGGCTATATTTTTTTGCCTTTGAGAGGGCAGTGATGACTTGCTCCCTAGAGATAAGGGGAGGGGGGGCAGTTTCTGGGGATGTCCTGATTTTCTGATGGGGGGACAGAGGGGGTGAAGTTTTTGATATGCAAGTACTAGGTTAGCTGCCCTTCTGGGTCATTTTAAACACAGCCAATTTTCCAAACGTGAGAATCAAACTCTGCACCATGTATTTGTGAGGTAAACCTTAACCATTATGCCAGCTCATCTTGCCAGGGTCATCCTGAGAAATGCAGATACCATGAAACTCGAAATCCTGACGTATTCTTTCTCAGTGACTGAAATCTGAGTGGAATACCTTAAAATAGATCTAGATATAGATCTACGTTTTTCCTGTGGAAGAAAAACTCTTTGAACTAAGGTGTCCACCAGATACCTCAGGAACACAATCCTGTCTGTAGTCAAAAAGGACATTTTTCTTAGAATCCCAGCTTGTGAAAGACATCTCTCACCCAAGTATGAGATTCCTGACACTTTGAAAACGACTCTTCAAATGTAAACAAGTCATCTAAATATGGAAAAATGAAAATGTATACCCTGTAGCCTGCAGCAAGCTGAAACTGGAGCTAACAACTTTGGGAACATTCTTGATGCAGTGTATAGTTCAAAGGGTAAAGCAGGGAACTGATAAAGTGATCCAGGCACACAAACCTTAAGAAATGCTTGAGGTCTGGATGAAAAGGAATGTGATAAGCACCTCTTAAATTTAGCATTACCAAGAAACTTAAATGAGGAACAGATTGTGTAGTATCATTTACAAGTTAGGTACTATCAGACTCGTACACTCAAGTATAAGAAGAAAGATCCAGAACTGGTCTCCATTAATCAATCTTCTTTCTTCGACACTAAAAACATCCTTGAACAAAAACTTTTCCTAACTTGGGAAGGAGAAAATGGGTTCTATCACTCCCTGAAATAGCATGCAGTGAAGGACTGGTAGAAATAAAAACAGTCTGGTCTGGAGGATAAGGAATAAATAGCCCTCAGTAAGGAGGAATATTCTTTCACTTTCATCTGTAAACTTGATGAATGATCTTCAGAACCAATTTGTCGAAACTACCTGTTGCAAAAGAGAAAAAGTGGAGAGTCAGACTTTCTAGAAAGGGACTACCAGGGTGGAAGGAGGAATAAAGTCCCTTAAACAGTCAAACTGACTAGTTGGACTACCCTTGGGTTTGGAGGTTCCTGAATTCTTTTTAAAACACCCTTGCCATTATGTCAAAATTAGATAAGGAGTTAGACAATCCCTTAAACATTTCGAAAAAGGAGGGCAGAAAAAAATCAGAGACTCTGATTTAACTTACCCCTCTCATCACAAAAGGAACCAAAAAGTGAATCTCTATCCAAGGTAGAAAATAAATTCTCATTATTCACATCCTCTTTGGAGGCTCTGACAACACAGCCAGGCAAACATTCTGAAAACAGCACCAGAGAACATAGCCCTCTAAGAATTAACAACTAAGTCACACACACGATGTAAAATGTGAGCAGTGACTGGTATGATAAAAGATTTAAAGCAGATTTTTTTCTCACAAGAAGAAACTGCAGATCAAATACGGTTCATACTTTCACAATTAGTCAGATTAAACATTAACATGTGAGCTTGACAGTTCAAAATTCTGAAAAATCAAAGTTTTAGAAACATACACTATTTTCCCTTATACATCAATAATCTTCCCATCTTTATCAAAAAGAGTAGGATGGGAATTAACTAATTATTTAGCAGCAGTAGGATTAACTAAAGCTAAAGCTGCTGGGTCAGGTTTGGGAAGAGTTTATAAAAACTTCAAAAAAAACTGAGGAATGTTATATATTCTATCCTCCTTTTTAGAGGCAGCGGGTTGACTATCAGGAAAATTATCGACAGACACAGACACAGATCCTTCAAAGCTGGCTGAGCTGGAGGAATTGGTGAAGGTCCAGTACATTCCTTCTGTAACAGCTCATAAAGTTTTCTGAGGATTGAGAAATCTCTGTGTACTCCCTCTGAAACCACAGAGACATTCTAAAGTCTCAAAATGAGAGAGGAATCCCAAAGGGAGAATTGGGAACTGAGCCCTCCTCAGTATGAATCAGAAAACTGTGGAGAAAGTTTACTGTGCCTTCATCCTCTTGTCCAGATTCAGAATCTTGAATGTCTTCAGAAGAGGTATCCTCCTTTCCTCAGAAAGCAATAAATAAGAAGGATCAAAACCCTGACTAAGACCTTGAGCCAGACCCAGTAAACTATTCCCATCTAAAAAAATCTGAGGAGGAGTAAATGTGTGTTAAGTTTTCTGTTTCTTTTTGACAGAAAAAAAAATGAGTCCAACAGTGTTATAAAATGGCAGCAGCAGTTTCCCCAGGGATGGCCACAAAATTCTGACAAAATAGGGAAGCCTTCCCTGTTCTCTCTCCCAAGACCAACAACAGCAGCTCTTCCTTAATTGGTGAAGACATCCCAATAGCCACAGAGGACATGGCTAACTCACGGTCCATAGCGGGTATAGGTGCTACACCAGAGAGATCCGGGCTAAAAGATGAATGGTTTGAGGTACAAGAAATGGCCACATTAGGGTTTGATATGGTAGCAAAGACTGTTTGTGTAACTTTTTCTTTTCATGGCTGGAAGAAGGATCAACCATGGGACCAACAATTTGCTCCTTAGTCAATATGAAAATGGTGCCTTTTTCCTGGGAAAACAAGCAGCAAAAGCCAGTAAAAATTTAAATTATTTAAATGTCACCTTTCACACAAAAATGTAGGTAGAAAGCACTTTAAACGATTTTGCCATCCCCTCAAAAATAAACACAATTTCTCCACAGGAAACAAAAACATTTTTTAAATACTATAAACAACTTTAAATTGACATGAGAAAAAAGTGCTCTTGTTTAAATGTACAATACAGTCCCATAACAGTCCATTAAAACACAGACTCCAAGCTTTAAAATACTTTTCCTGAATAGGAAAGTATTTTAATAAACAAACCTTATCAAATGGATTATTTTTCTGCAAAAGGAACTTATCAACCAGCAAAGGAACAGCAAAAGCAGACCATTAATCATCAAAAGCCTAGTTTCACACCCAAGCTTGTCTTTTAGTTAAGTTATCTCAAGATGCCAGACAGTTTTGGGTGAGTGAAAGGTGTCCTGAACCTTTGGAAGCTGGCTGGCTGGCTGTTATATCCTTGACAGGATATAACCCATATAGTTAAGGCTACTGCAGCGGTGACAGATATTATGATCATCAGTTGTTGAAAAATTAAGACTGAAAAATATTAATACATAGTTCACAGGACGGAAAAATCATTAATTGGTACATACCCAAGAGGTAACATCCACTGATTGTTTCCTTACATTAATTGGGAAACTAGACAATTACTGCCAAAAAGGTTTGTGTCTGGGTCTAACAATACAAATCTGTAAAAAAGATACAGATGTGAATTCATAAACAGAATGCCTTGGTATGTTGGCACAATATGCCAGACACTGGAAAAACTGCACATCTTGAGCAACTGACAGTGTATGATGTCACATTAATGCTGACACCGTTCTTAGAGCAGGGATATGTCCTAACAATGTAAATACTTGTCTACATTCACAGGGACATGTGCATCCTAAGTAGGCTTCTGATGCAGACAAGGTAATATATACGGACTGCCTTTCCTGCTTTCTTTATGTATCTAGCAAAACTAAGAGTTATACTTGCATGCCTACTAATGTTAAAGACAAGCATGTCCCGGTTGCTGCTGTTTCCCCTCCTTGGAAACTGTTGAAGATGCATTTTTGTTTTTGTGATACTTACTTTATGCCTTTCTTCTACTATCATAGGAATCAAAAACTGGATGGAAGGATCAGTAAGGAGCTGCGCAAATCATTTTTTTCCATCTGGAGGCAAGATGATGAACACCAGGGTATCTTGGCTAAGAGTCTTCTTGTAGATGACACTAAGTTTCCCTTAACTACCCACAAGACTTGTCTGTAATAGTTTATGGCAGTCCTCACAAACATGTTGTCATACACTCATGCCCATGAGAAACATCATGGATATTTTTGTATAATGGGGCGTCCAGCAGGCTGCTCTACCATGGTCTCTACTGGAGGTTTACCCTGTCATAATGGAAGTTTACACACATTATCATTAGGGTACTGTAAAAGCCTGTGGTCACTCAATCCCATCCTGTTTTAACCCAGCCTCTGATACCAAGAATAGCTAAATGTAAGACTGTGCTCCAGATGGCTTGCAAAGCTGTTATATGTGTTAAGGTCCCCATGGGTTTCTTATGCATGTAGCTAGCTTGTATATTTCCTTTGGATAGTCTCTACCCTCCATTTAGCCCAAACAACTCTAACCTGTGATCCTTTAGCATCACAACTGCTCATCCTATGTTACTTCAACCTTCAGAAAGAACATTAAAGATCGAACCCTGGAAATCTCCCTCTTCATAAGTGTCTAACTGTGCAGTGAATGATAATACAGCCTGTGAGGCTGTGCACAGTGTAAATGCAGACTGGTTACCAAACCAGCCAGTAACATTAGTGATTACAGGAAAGGTCTGCTTGCTTCAGGCTACTCTGGCTGATGTTAGAGAGCTAGGGTTACATGGAGGATGGGCTTTTATAACATTAGGAATACGCAGAGCTTGGAATTCAGAAGCAGAAGATACAGTAATCATAATGGACATTAGAGAACGACTACCTTAGCTATAGAAATCATTGGCTAATGGAACAGTAGGTATTGCACACACTGCCAGTGCCTTTCCTGATAGTGCCCTGGCACTTGGCTGCTAATATGCATGTGCCATACAAATATACACAATACCTACATTATTAACACTGGCATACAACTAGTTACTTATAGCCAAACTGGGGAATCACATTTCCCGTCTTCCAGGATAATATTCTTCTATTAGCATCACAGAGTCACAATGTCACTTCCTTCAACAAGGCTTGGCTTACATGATACATTTTAGCCAATATTCACACATACATTTCCCTGTATAACTAATGGGTTTGTAAAAGAATCTGCATCCTGGCTTTATTCATCCTTTCCAGCCCAGCAATCTATTTCTCTGAACTGTTAAAAATTACGGTGATATATAAAATTGTCATTACATGAAGACTATGGCAAGTCAGTTTTTCAAAAGCCACTAGTCTAATATAAAAATGGATTGAAAGCACTAGCACAACATTAATGATTAATGAATGTAAGACAGAGGACCAGAAATCAGAAATATAATTATACCTTACTATGCAAGGAAGTTCAGCTAAAGGTGGAAGAAAAAATATGTTGGCATATGACAGATTATAAATTAAATCTGAAATACAATTATGGTAAGATTAGTCCAAAGGCTGAAAGTATTTAAAATAGTAAAGAACATTTATTAAATCACAAGCACATTATATTTATCTTTAAATAGAACAATATTACAATATAGTATTTATCCCTGTTCACTATATGTTAAATCGTTAATAAAAGATATCAGATGTATAAAAAAGTTGGCTAAATCAATAGAGGAAATATAAGAATTTAGATACAAGAAAAAGATAAAATGTTAACAGTATTTTTTTCCTAAACTAATAAAGTTAAGAGCGGTAGCTGAATTTTAAACAATTAGAAATGAATACCTTGGAGAATGTCTACTCTTTCAATTATATATTAATCTACGATCATGCACAAGCAGCTAAAGAAAAACATGACAACAGCAAAAACAATATTCTGAATGGGATAAAGTTGCATTAAGCATCTTCAAGTAGTTGACAAGTTACATTAAGCAAGTCATAGGCCAGAAATGAGAAGCATGAAGTGCTTGGCACTGCAAGCCTTTTGCAGTAACAAGTTAAATACACTGTTTTCTGATGTAACCTTTAGAATATAGCTAAGATGCAGGTTTGTAGACAACAAAACATAACCAAATTGAGCACTGTATTGCATTTAACCCTAGCAACAGAAGGGATATGAAGCAAGGACCAGAGTAACTGCTGGAGAATGTGGAAAACCTGCATAGATATACAGTACAAACTATATAGCCTTTAAGGCATACTGGGTGTGTGTCTTGCCCAAGACACAATCACAGACCAAATCCTATACAAAGACAACACTCCCCAGGACACACACAACCACATCTCACAATGGCTCAACCTCTAAGCCCTTAAGGCAAGCTACCACCAATCCAATATATCAGACATTGAAGATTTTCTTGTGACACTCACTGATGCCCCTGTCACCAGACTGAGCAAGGAGGCAGTCATGGTCAGTTGCCTTACATTGAACCACAAGTACCAGTTTGACTCTTTCATTGTCCATGCGGGCATTAGTGACTTGAGAGACGTACTTCTCTGGACTGCATGAAGACAGTAAAGATAAAGCTTTTAGACTGTGTGTCTCAGGCAGATATAAGCCTGGCACTGAGCAGCATTCTAACTTTTCCAAGGATGATACCACAATATAAACAGAAAATTATTGAATTTAACAAATGGTTTAGTTATTGATATTATTCTAAGGGGGCCCAATATTTGTTGGCTTGGGAGGACATTATTGACAGACCACACTGTTTTGCCAGGAATGGTCTGCACTTGTCTCCACTAGGCTTTTGAATGTTGGCCAAAATATTATTCACCTCTATAGTGCCTTTTTAGGCAATGCCAACCTGATAAAGTGTTGACATAGTAAATTCTACTTGAGATAAACAAAGAAGTTATGTACTCACCATAACGTTCCATATGAGTTGTCCATCTCACCTTCATTCTGTACTTGTGGGTTCTGAACCAATCCTCAATTCCGACTCGGATGTTTACTAAAGCTCGAGGTCTCCAACTAGCTTGTGACTTACTCCCAGTCCCATGATGCTCTAGGGCATTCCCCAAATCTTGTTTGCCAATAAAGTAAATATGCGTATATTAAAATATTCTTCATTGTTCTATAAGCCTAGAAAAAGGTCAGAGAATAATAGATGCCAAATAGTAACCTCTCGATCCTTCAGGAGCTAAAAAGGCTGTGAGTAGAACGGTGGAACGTAAGAATGAAGCGAGATGGACAACTCACATGGAACGTTATGGTAAGTACATAACTTCTTTATGTGAAGTTGTCCTATCTTGCCCTCATTCTGTACCTGTGAGACAGCGTCCCTAGCACCATCTTTCTCGGGTGGCTCACAGGAGAACATTCATCAGAACAATGGAACCAAAAGAGGCCCTGTCCCTGGAGGCCAAATCCACTTTGTAATGAGTGATAAAAGTATGAGGCCTTGCCCACGTTGCTGCCACACAAATGGTATCAACTGGCAATTTTGCCTGAAAGGCAGAATAGGTCGAAAAAGCCCTGGTAGAATGAGCTCTTACTTTGTCTGGAAGTTGTTTGTTCACAGAGTGATAAGTAAATGATATGCAATCTGACAACCATCTGGAGAGAGTCAAAAATCCATAAAGTAAAACACATCCACAGGATTCAGACACGGTGACTCAGAACATCCATTGTAAAGGATCAGTTTCTCTTAACAAACAAATAATGAACACGCAGGCTGATAAAAACAGTCCAAATTTAATAAAAAGTTAGCGCTTTCACCCAGTAGGCTTCATCAGAGATCACAGTAAGGCTGGCCCCATTTTTGGAAAATTATTTCCGCTATATCTTGTTTCAGGGACCACTCGTGAGGCATCAGTATTGCCCTGCTAAGTTTGTCTGTTATCATGTTGGATTTTCCCAGGAAATGCATTGCTACCAGAAAGTGTTGGGAGGAGGTTACCCACTGCCATATTCTCAGCGCTTCTCAACAAAGGGGGTAAGATCTCGTTCCTCCTTGTTTGTTTATATACCATACCACTGACATATAGTCCGTTTGGATCGCAATCATTCCTAATGTGAGAGAGTCTTGGAATGCCTGCAATGCAAGAAGCACCACTCTCATCTCTAGGACATCGATGGGCCTCGTGATCCTGCCAAGTGTCTTTGACAGTTCTTCCATGATAATGCTCCCCCAACCCTATCTGGGAAGCATCCGTGGTCATTGTAGCAAGCGGCTGTGGAAGAGCAAAATGTCGTCTTAATGTGACTTGATCGGAGTGAAGGCACCAACAAAGGTCTCTCTTGCAAGATTCTGTTAACATGATCTGGTGCAACACTGGAAGTTCCTGCCTGGTCCACTGAGTAAAAAGCAGCCACAGTAGAATTCTCATGTCCAGCCACGCTAAGGGATTTACGTTTATAGATGCTGCCATGGTGCCTAGCACTTTTAGAACTGTCCTTGCTTGAGTCTTCCTTTTGAAAAGAAGGTCCAGAATCTGTACCTAAAGGGCTGTTACTTTCTCTGTTGGAAGCTTTACCATAATTTTTATAGTGTCTACATCTGCACTTATAAAGGTGATATGCTGAGATAGCAATAAGGCAGATTTTTCCTAGTTTACTGTGATCCCTAGATGAGAATAAAGTATGAATGGTGTCTCTTGCTTCTGTTAGTAGATGCTTGGTGGTGACAATGAGGAGCCAGTCATCTAGATATGGAAACACCTGGAATCCTAAATGCCTCAAGTGAGCTGTGACTACAATATTCTGGGGGCTGTAGTGAGACCAAAGGGCAGAGCTTGAAACTGGTAGTGACTGGCTCCCAGCCAAAAGCGCAGATGACTCCTAGATGGCCTGTCCATTTTTATGTGGTAGTACACATCTTGGAGGTCTATAGAGCACATCCAATTGTCTTTTCCTAGAAAGGGAAATATCGACTGCAGTGTAATCATCCAGAACTTTCTGCTTTTCTGCAGATTTGTTTAGTCTGCTGAGATCCAGTATGGGTCTCCAGGCCCCTGTTTTCTTCGGAACTAAAAAGAACCTTGAGTAAGTCCCAGATCCTATCTGGTCTGCAGGGACCAGTTGGATGACTCTTTTGTCTAGCAACATTTGTATTTCTAGAGTTGCTTGCTTCCTGTGACTGGGTGGAACATCCGGAATGTTTTTTATGCTTCGGGTGGGAATTGAAAAGGGTATTGAGTAACCTCTGGATATGATGCCTTGTACCCACTTGTCTTTTGTTATTTTTAGCCAGCTGTCTGGGTACAAGGATAATCGACGCCTGACTGCCTCCAGAGAAGGACAGATGGACCTCCTTTCAGGAGCACTGAAAGGGCTTACCAAAGAAGGATTCTCTGTCACCCTGGTTCTGGAAACCTCCTCTGGCACATGGCCTGCATCTTCCATTATTGCTTCCCCCTCTGCCCCTGGGGGAAGGCTCACCACGTGTGTCTTGAAAAACTCTCTGGGATTTTCAAAACCACATTTTTCCTCCCTTTTGGCCTTTAGGATAAGGCCTAGAAGGTGTGGAAAAATGGACTGCAACTGCAGAGAGAGTTTTTCCTTTCTGTTCACACCTGGTAAGTGTGTCTACAAGGATGAGGCATTGAAGAGGGCATTAACAAAGGATGACTTGAAGTGTTCTGCAAAGTTACACAAGCGCACCCAGGAATGTCTCCTAAGGGAAATTCCTGAAGCCGCTGCCCTACTTGTTCCCTTGGCTGCATAAGAAATGAGCC
Source organism: Protopterus annectens (assembly GCF_019279795.1). Lineage (NCBI taxonomy): Eukaryota > Metazoa > Chordata > Ceratodontiformes > Protopteridae > Protopterus > Protopterus annectens. Next base: position 535,414,998 of record NC_056750.1, read on the forward strand.
TCATGGATGAGTTGACTACTGAATTTCAGGTGGAGAGCTTGAAGGACACTTTATCTGATACCCCTGCAGCTACTGAACCCTGGAGAGTATCTCCAAGCTCTTTCAGGAGATCTCTCTGTAACCTAGTGAAGTGCGTAAGATAATTCAGGGATCTCAGAGTAAAGGTCGCGGAAGAAAATGTGCATTTTCCGTATCTATCCATTGTATATGACTCTTTGGGGGGTGGACAGAACTGGACATCTCGGATAACTCCTTCTTGGTGGCTGCCGCCACCACCTTAGCATCTACCAGGATGCCTTTTGTAAAGAATGTTTTTTCTTCAGGGGATGTAATAAATTTATTTGGCCTCCAGGTGACAGGCTCCACTGAATCTGGAGGCTCCCACGCCTTTCGACAAACCAAATCCATAAGTTCATTGAAAGGTAGAGACACCCAAGTGGTGGAAGGGTGAGACCTAAAAGCCTTCAGGTAGACAGACTCCTCATCAGGAGGAATGATGGGCTTCCAGCCGCCTCTCTGCTTAAGGATGTCTAGGATGTCTGCAAAGGAGACATCCTCAGAGGGTGACCGTAGGGACCCTTCTGACTCATTGACGTCTGTGTCTGATGTGATCGACTCCTCAGGGCAGTCCAAATGCTTCCTCTTACATAATCTCTTTCGAGGGACCTCTTCAGAAGGACACTCTGGCGAGGATACGGAAGAGAAGGGTTCGCCCACTGCGGCATCCTAAGGCCTTGGGTCTCCATGTCTGTGTGGAATCGATTGTGCTGACAGACACTGGTTTCTTTGGGGGAGGAATGACTGGATTTGAGAGTGTGGCTGCTCGTGGGGACAGCACTTTCCTCATCGCCTCGAAGCCCCCCCCCCCCTCCATGATGTGAGGAAGCTTCCAGCTCCGAAGAACTAGAAGGTTTCCCTGACACCAAAGGGGTTGGCTCTGAAGCTGATGTAGGAGCCAAACTCACCTGTGTCAAGGTTCTGAGAGGCAAGTTTGAATCCGACAAACTGTCCCATCTGACTGTTCCTCCCTGGACCTGACCAGAGAGTGGCAGCTCCTAGACTCCTCGAGCTCAGACAGCACTGAGGAAGTTGGAGCAGAGGTTGGAGCTGTAGATCCTGGAGCAAGTCTCGGCTCTGATGGTTCCACTACTATCAGCTCCATGCATTCTGGCTCCGAGGCCCTGAGGTGGGTCGGAGGAGGAATCGATAGAGATGGGGTAGGTCCACTCAGCTCCAAAACCCACTGTGTCAGATCAGACAACAAATTGGCTATCGCCAGTGTACTCAAGAGTTTCTGTACAAGCTGATCCACATCATCTTCTGATAAACTCCTGGAGGACCGAGAAGAGGGGGTAGGAGATCTTGATCTCTGTAAGAAAGGTGACCTCAAGGTCGGAGAAACCGGCTTCAGGACAGGGGACCAGCTCTGAGACTGCAGTACCATTGGTTCCAAAACAGGAAGAACCGCAGTAGAAGGTTTTTCAGGTCTGACGGATTTTGGGTCTGATGAAGACATTCTTTAAATTTTTTGAGAAGGTGCAGATTGATCTGAGGAAGATGAGGATCTTTTACTAGACTTCTCAGATCTAGAAGGGACAGAAGAGACTTTTTTTGATGCACTCTGACCTTCTTCCAAGGACTCAGAAAAGGAGGTCTTTAACAATCCTCTTAAAATGAGCTTGGTTTTTCTTTCCAGGAGAACCCTCAAAATAAAAAAATGACATATGGAGCACTACTCCTGTAAATGTATGACTCCAAGGCAATAAACACATTCTGAATGACCATCTGTCAATGACATTTTCTGGGAACAGTTAGAGCATTTCTTGAACCCAGTATGTTTAGTCTCTTTTAATTGTTTAAATTGTTTAGACATTTCTATCAGCAGAAAGTATCCCACAGTAATATTACCAGTATAATGAAACTCTAAATCAGAACAGAAGAAACTATTAACTATTCAAATTATTAAAACTTTAAACTTTAATTTTTTTTTAACTTTTTTTTTTTTACACAACACACCACACAGGGAAAGAAAAGGCCCTCTAACTTAAATGGGCTAGTTGCTCTCTAAATTAAGTGAGCTGACTCAATGAAAGGATCCAAACTTCTTTTGAAAGGTAAAACCAACACAAGATAAACTAATAACACAGCACACTTGATAGCCTTATTAGCGTGAGCCCTCTAACTAAAATGAGCTGAGCATCTCTCTAAGTTAAATGAGCCGACTCGAAAAATTAGTCAAAAGATCTATCAGAAAAACACAACAACACATTCAATCAACAATATTTTAGTACAGAAAAGCTGGCTAGGGATGTAGGTGCAGGCCTAGAGAGAAAATGATGGCCTCAGTGAAAAAATACAAGAAACGAGCACAGTATAATACTGTGATGAATAGGGTCAAAACACTTTTGAAAGAATAGCACACAGGAAAAACTACTAAGAAAGCTTGGTTATTAATAGATATAACAAGTTTTTAAAGAAACTTAGCCACAGCCAGCTGAAAGATGCTCGATCTGTTTAGCGGCAAACGAGACCTGGGGAATGCCCTAGGGCATCATGGGACAGGGAGTAAGCCACGAGCTAGTTGGAGATCTCGAGCTTTAGTAAACTGTTGATTCGGAACCAAGGATGGGTTCCAAACCCACAAGTACAGAATGAAGGCGAGATAGGACAATTTCACATTAAAGGTTTTACTGCTCAAAGCTAGGCATGGCAACAAGAAGCTCTATTCCCTGGAAGCAATCCTCACCCATGAGTGTGTTGACATCTGTGCAGTTACTAAACATGGTTTAAAGGCATGGAAGGCAGCCCAGCAGTGCAAAGCTATAACGCCTTCTAAGTTCGCTGATGACTGCAAATTGGGAGCAATCACCGAGTCACCCAAAGATGTTAATATACTGTAAAGATGTTAATATAACGCAGACAAATGACTGGTGCCAAAGCCACGGATTCAAGCTAAATGTAAAAAAAAAAAAAGGCATTATTATTCCCTTTGGAAAAGCTCACATCCCTGCTAATTACATTATAGACAGCAACCCACTAAATGTAGCCCCAGTGGTACATGATCTGGGTACTGAGGTTGATAGTAATCTGAACTTTGGCCACCATATAGCTACAGTAGTAAGGAAATCCTATGTGGCACATCTTAAAGTAAAGGCATTGCATCTAAATCTACGGATGTTATAATTCCATTATACTCGGCCCTTATCAGACCAATAACAGAATTCACTGCTCTCTTTTGCATGTACCGCACCAGATACCTGCAACAACTGCAGAGACCACAGAGGTTTCTCACCAAGAAATTACAGGGTATACAAAACAAGTCTTGCGAGTAAAGGCTAAAAGCCCTTTCACTGTATTCTGTCTCCCACAGGTTGCTAAGGGGTAACTTGTGCCTGGCTTACAGGGCAGTCTCTGACACAGACCTGATGGAAATGCTATATATATGTAAATCAAACTGCAAGAGGTTCACTCGCTCCAAGGATCTTAATTTAGCCTCCGACATAAACAGGTCAAGCTGGAGAGAGACATACATCTCCCAGAGACTGCCACTTCTCTGGGACTTGCTTCCAGTTCATATGAAACAGAACCGCTCCCTGACCCTCTTCAAATGCAACCAAGATCAATGGATTGGTACAGCAAATTCACTCCTGGGGTGGTGCCCATGTCCCTCTTGGACAGAGGAAGTCAGTATTAACTACTATAGACCCTTAACTCTGCAAACTTTACTCACCTAACCACTGACAATTGGGGCAACTTGAGATATATATGGCTAGGCTTGTAAGAGATCTAGGGTCCTTAACCTAGTATTCTCCTATGAACATTTAAACCAGCTGCCGCATAAGGGACAAGATGTGGAGGTATATCAATCTACATAAAAAGCAAGCATACCTCAAAATTGGTCAAACAATATGGCATGTTTGAGCTGCTCCATGCCCAACTAACCTTAGGTAAAGTCCCATATCATATCCTTGCTAGCTATAGGTCCCCATCTATGACCAGGATAACCATACTATGTACTTGAATGTACTGTAGTCACTCATCCTTCAGCCCAACACAATATTCATGGATAATTTCAGCTACCCCACCATAAACTGGGATTCATACACAACCACTAACAAGAATGCTCAAAGATTCCTGGATTTTGTCAATGGTAACAACTTGGAAAAGCTAGCCTGCACACCTACCAGGAATGCAAATATCCTGAATCTGGTACTCAAAAATATGAGGGGAATGTTGCACCCCCTAGTGTAATGTCCTCACTGCTCAGATCAGATAACAAAGAGGTCATGATTGAAATAAATATAATGCTTGAACTCCCAGCAATCCCCAGAACATTTAAGAACTTTAACAAGGCTAACTACCCCCTAATAATTGATGGCATAGCTAAATCAATGCCCACCAAAATCAGAGAACACTGCAGCCTATGCATAAGTGTTTACAGAAACCCTGTACAAGCAGGTAAATAACTGCATAAAAACAGAAGTACTAAACCAAAATAAACTTAGGACAACCTCCATAAATAAGCCCCATTGGTGAACCCCAATATAAACAGTTTGTACATCAAAAAAGAAAATCCTGTCCAGAACATACAACCAACAGTGTGCTAAACTAATAGTAAAAGGAACTCTATATACTGAACCAGGGGATACAGGGAATCTGCTGGCCAATAAATTTTATCCAATTTCACCCCTATCACCACCCCCCCGGAAATATACTATACCATTTCCGTTTCTCCCCCAACTATCACTAAAGAAAAGGTCTTCACTACACTCTCCAAAGCTAAAAACACTGCATTGATGGGTCCTGATAATACCCCAGGATGCCTCCTAAATAACCTGAAACATGACCTGTTAGGTCCACTAGAATCTCCATTCAACCACAGCCTCAAAACAAGCTTTTTCCCTAAGGAATGGACAACTGCAATGGTCATCCCTCTACACAAACAAGAACCATTATCAGACTGTGGGAACTACAGACCCATAAGTTTGACTTATATGGAAGGGCATGGAAAGAATTGTTGTGGACTTGATAAATGACAAAATAGGAAATCTACAAACACTGGACCAGGACAGGTCATACCTACTAAACCTGATGGATGTCTTCAAGAAGAGAGAGCTATGGACAATGGAAAAACAGTGTATACTGCCTACCTCAACTTGGCAAAGGCAAAAACTCTCAGATTTAGGAATAAATCATATGTTGCTTGATGGATAGCCAAATGGCTCTCAGATAGGACACTTGAAGTTAAGGTGGGGGAATCCACCTCCACCAAGAGGCCTGTTACTGGTAGTGTCCTACATGGCTCAGTACTAGGACCTCTGTTGTTTAGCATATACTTCTCTGAAGTCAAGGCAAATGTAGACGGCCCATTCACTGACCATATTTGCTGACAATTCCAAGCTGGGTGCAATCACTGAATCTTCCGAAGATGTAGATATCCTCCGGGATGGTATGACACAGATAAATAACTGGTGCCAGAGCCAAAGCTTAAAACTCAATGCAAAAAAAAAGCACAATTATACCCAATGGGAAGATGACCACACCTGCAAATTACAATATTGATAATACTCCCCTAAGAGTAGACCCAGTAGTAAGGAACTTAGGTTGATAGTAACCTGAATTCTGATCACCATGTATCCATGGTGTTGAGAAAATCTTTCTATGTGGCACAACTTGAGGCACAACTTATCAGTAAGGGCATGCTATCCAGATCTAAATAGATCATAGTTCCAACATACTCAGCCTTCATTAGGCCAATAAATCAAGTACAATGCACCCTTTGGTATGTACCTAACCAGGCATTTGCAACAGCTAGAGTTGCCACAGACATTATTCACTAAAAGAATACGGGTTGTAAATAACATGCCCTATGCCCCATCTCTGTACTCGGTCTTCTACAAACTACTGAGGAAGAATCTATGCCTAACCTCCAAGGCATTCTGCAATTCAACTCTGATGAATCTGCTACACATCTGCAAAACAAATAGCACTAGAATTACCAGAGCTAAGGATTTAAACTTCTTCTGAGACAAACAAAACATGTTGGAGGGGCAGGTATGCATCTCAGAGATTACCCCTTCAATGGAACAGACTCCTCATTCACGTAAAACAGAGCTCTTCCCTAAGCCTATTCAAAAGCAATTTGGACCAATGGATGAGGAATCACAAAATCACCCCTGGCTTGTCAACTGTATCCCTTATGGACAGTAGCAGTTTGTAGATGCCCTAAGACACAGGCATATACCAAAGCTATTTTAGTCCTTAGGGATTGATAATTGGGAAAACTGTGATATGAACGGCTAAGCTTAAAAAGGAGCTAGGGCCATTAGCCTAGTAACCGCCTATGATCCTTTCTCACTTCCACTCTGACTCCTGATTGGTCAGCCCTAAGGTGGGAAAATCAGCAGTCAGTGGAAAATCTTCAGGACTTTCTTGCCTAATAGTTTAGTGTACTTGTCATGAAGTAAACAAGAAATAACTACCAAACTATTTCACAATAAAACTATATACAATAGGAGGGGGAAGAAGGGTGGGTGCAACTACTGCAGCAGTGAGGAATTCAAACATCTACTATAAAATGTATTCATATGTACTGTGTTTGTCATTCCCATTGCTGCAGTAGTCTTTAGACTATATGGGTAGATCATTAAATTTTCCAGCCTGGGAGGAGAAAGGGTATGATTCTAGAAATCCCTGGAAAATGGTCTCAGCAAAGTCAGTTATAGATCTAGCAAAATAATTGAAATGTCTTATAAAGGTATGAGCAAAGGACCATGTAGGTGCCTCTAGAGAGCTTCTATTTGCCACCCCCTTTCCAATATGCCATCAAAGAAGACAAGGCCCTAGTACAGTGTACATTATCAATGTCTGAAACTAGCTTAGTATGGGGGTATAACAAGCCATAGGCTTGAACAACCAACGTGAAATAATATATCCTGACATGGGTTGTCCATTTGTAGTCCCAACATAAGAAATGAGAAGTTATGTACTTACCATAACGTTCCATGTTAGTTGTCTTCTTCTCGCCTTCTTTCTTGCTGGATGGGTTCAGAGGCGAAATTCGGCTCCAACTCGGCCTAATACTAAAGCTTGAGAGCTATTTTTACTGGCTCGAGGTTATGCTATGTCCCATAATGCTAGGCATCATATACCCAGATCTCATTTGATAGCTAACACTATAGACATATACGTCCCACCACAACAGAGAATAATCCACCTAATCATAGATACAAAAAATTAAGATATATATATATATATATATATATATATATATATATATATATATATACCCCTCTAGAAGAGCTGGGGATATAACTGAGGTGGCAAAAACTCTCACAAGGTACTCTAGATCTTTCCAGGCTAGGGGGATGAGGGATGGGACGCAAGAAAGAAGGTGAGAAGAAGACAATTAACATGGAACGTTATGGTAAGTACATAACTTCTCAATGTTAAGTTATCAATCTCGCCTTCATTCTTGCTGGATGGGACAGCGTCCCTAGCACCTAAGTCCTGGGTGGCTCAATGGAACAAACTCTTGAGTACAGTGGAACCAAAATCAGCCCGACTTCTGGAGGCCATATCGAGCTTGTAATGAGAAATTAAGATATGAGGAGAGGCCCAAGTGGCCGCTGCACAAATGGAATCCATCGGCAATCTTGCCTGAAAGGCTATTGAAGAAGCTAAAGCTCTGGTTGAGTGGGCTCTAGGCTTAGTAGAAGTTCCCTGTTCCACAACTGGTAGACCAACATGACAAGACAGGACAACCACCTGGATAAGGTTACCTTAGAGACTGGTTGGCCTTGCTTCCCTTCCACATAAGACAGGAAGAGCTGGTTTGATTTTCTCATCTGCTTAGTTCTATCCAGGTAGAAGCGTAATTGACGGTGAACGTCCAAACAATGTAACTTTCGTTCAGCTCTATTGGTATAATTTGGGAAGAAGACTGGAAGATCTATGGTCTGATTCAGATTTTTCTCTGAGATTATTTTGGGTAAAAAAGATGGATTAGTCCTAAGTGACACTCTGTCTTTGTGAAAAACAAGATAAGGAGGGTGAACGCAAAGGGCTTGAAGTTCCGAGACCCATCTTGCTGAGGTGATGGCTACTAAGAAGAGTGTTTTCCACGAGAGCAACTTCAACGAACAAGAAGCCGCTGGCTCAAAGGGAGGAAGAATTAAAGAAGACAGTACCAAATTCAAGTCCCACGGTGGGGGAGGGTCCTTAACCGGGGGCCTAAGTAAAAGGGTTCCTTTTAAAAAGGCTTTGCAAAGTTTGTGGGACATGATGCTGGTCTCTGACAAGCCAACGTGGAAATTTGCAATAGCTGCCAGTTGAACTCTAATAGTGGCTGAGGAGGAGCCCAATCGAAAGAGTTCTGCTAGAAACTCTAGAACTGTCTGGACAGGAGCCGTAAAGGGGTCCACGTGTTTTTCCCCTGCCCAGACAGAGAAACGCTTCCATTTGCTAGCATAAGTCTTTCTGGTAGTAGACTTGTGAGAAGCGAGGATGATATCGTGAACTGGTTGAGAGATAAGGGAAGCCTGGCTAGGGTTGGAAGTGGAGCAACCAAGCTGTGAGGTTGAGAGATCGAAGGGACTGATGCAGCCCAACCGATTGATGGGTCAGAAGATCTGGCACTGGGTCCAGATGCCAGGGCTGCTCCAGTAGATGGCGTTGCAGGAACAGGAACCAAATTTGTCGAGGCCAGTAAGGGGCAATGAGGATCATCCTGGCTCTCAAGGCAGTTGCTTTCTGGACTAATTGAGTAATCAAGGGAAGGGGGGGATGCATACAGAAGACCCCGGGACCAATCATGAACTAGAGCGTCTCTGGGGGGTAGACCTGGGAGAGGGAAGAGGCTGAAGAAGTCTGGGCACTTGCTGTTTAAAGGTGTTGCAAAAAGGTCGCAGCAAGGCTGACCCCACCTTCTGAAAATTCTTTCCGCTACTATCTGGTTGAGAGACCACTCGTGAGGCATGAGAATGGCTCTGCTCAGTCTGTCCGCTATGATGTTGGACTTCCCGGGAATATTAGTTGCTATCAGAAACCATTGAGAAGAGATCAGCCATTGCCAAAGTCTGAGTGCTTCTCGGCATAGGTGGTAGGATCTGGTTTCGCCCTGCTTGTTGATGTACCACACTACAGACATATTGTCTGTTTGAATTGCAATCATCCCAGTGGGTAGAGAGTCCTGAAGGGCCTGCAGTGCTAAAAGTACCGCTCTCATTTCCAAGACATTTACGTGCAAGTGGCATTCGAAGGGTTGCCATGTGCCCTGGACTGTCCTGTCCCAAAAATGCCCCCCCACCCGATCAGGGAGGCATCCATTGTCACAGTGGCAGCAGGAGGAGGAAGGACCACAGGTCTGCCCTGGAGTACCTGAGGGGAGACCGTCCACCAAGAAAGGTGTCTTTTGCATGACTGAGTGATTAGAATGGTGTGTGACATGGGGAGCTGCTGAAAGGACCACTGGGAAAATAGCATCCACTGCAGGATCCACATATGAAAACGCGCTAGGGGGAGTAAACTGATTGCTGCTGCCATGAGGCCAAGTGTTTTTAGTACAAATCTGGCTTGGACTCTGCTCTCCTGTAATAGGATCTGAACATGGTTGCCAATGTCTGAAACTCTTTGTGTAGGTAGTTTTGCTGAGAGCTCCACTGTGTTTAAAACGGTGCCTATGAAGGTAATAGACTGACAAGGTGACAACTTTTCGAAATTTATAGAGATACCTAGCGCGTTGCACGTTTGTACAGCGTAATCTCTGGATTGGAGTAGTTGGTGCCTGGTGGTGGCAGTAAGGAGCCAGTCATCTAAATATGGAAACACCTGAAATCCTTGTCATCTCAGGTGAGCCGCAACCACTGCCATGCATTTGGTAAACACCCTTGGGGCTGTGGTGAGGCCAAAGGGCAGGGCTCTGAATTGGTAGTGACTGGCTCCCAGCCAGAAGCGGAGAAAACTTCTGGAGCGCCTGTTCATCTTAATATGGTAGTACGCATCCTGAAGGTCTATAGAGCACATCCAATTGTCCTGACCCAGAAAGGGTAGAATGGACTGTAGCGTGACCATCCGGAACTTAGTTCTTTGAACCGGCTTGTTCAGCCTGCTGAGATCCAAAATAGGTCTCCAGTCCCCTGTCTTTTTTGGTATCAAAAGGAACTTGGAGTAGATTCCGGATCCTTGTTGGTCTGCTGGGACTGGCTGGATGGCCCTTTTTCTTAGCAGTTTTGAAATTTCTAGTGCTGCTTGATCTCTCAGACCGGGTGGAACGTCTGGAAGGGGCCCTTTAGGCTGATGTGGCGTGTGAATAAAGGGAATTCTGTAACCCTTGGATATGAACGACCGTACCCATTTGTCTTGTGTGAGGGAATGCCAGGCTTCTGGGTACAGTGATAGTCTTCCCCTGACTGCCTCCGAAGGTGGACAGTTGGGCAGCTCCTCAGGGGTGCTGGAAGGGTTTGTCAGAGAAAGATTCTCTGCTACCCTGATTTTGCAGACCCCCCCTGTCCCTAGGGCGACGCCTGTTATTGTTCCCTCCTCTGCCTCTGGAGGGAAGCTCGCCACATGCGTCAGGCAGTACTCCCTGGGGTTTGTGGAACCACATTTTTCCACCTTTTTGACCCTTAGGGTATGGTCTAGAAGGAGTGGAAAAACGGGCTCCCATGGCAGAGAGAGTCTTGCCTTCCTGCTTGCACCTGGTCAACGTATCCTTCACTTGAGGTCCAAACAAGGCAGAACCGTCAAAGGGGGTGTTAGTGAAGGACGCCTTGAAGGGGTTGGCAAAGTTGCAAAGCCGCATCCAGGCGTGTCTCCTTAGAGCAACGCCCGTGCCTGCAGCCCTACTCGCTCCAATGGTGGCATAGGAAATGAGCTGCATGGAGGAGTTTACAATAGAGTTCAGGGTCCCCAGCTGGGAGTTGATCTTTTCCTGAGACCCCGCAGCTGATGGTTCCTGTAAGGTATCACGTAGTTCTTTGAGAAGATTTCTCTGAAGACGGGTGAAATGGCACAAATAATTCAGCGAACGCATGGTAAAGGTCACTGAAGAAAACATCCGCTTGCCTTACCTATCCATAGTCCTAGATTCCTTATTAGGAGGATGGACAGGAACTGAAGGGTCAGCCAACTCCTTCTTAGTGGCCGCCGCCACCACCATGGCATCAATGGGGACGCCCTTAGTGAGAAACTGCTTGTCCGAAGGGGCTGTAATAAATTTTGTGGGCCTCTGGGGAGTTGGTTCCATAGTATCCGGAGCCATCCATGCCTTCCGAGCCACCACCTCCATGAGTGGGTCGAAAGGCAGGGACAACCAGGAGGTGGAAGGGCGAGAACCGAACGCATCCAGGTACACCGACTCGTCCCCGGAAGGGTTGAGGGCAGACCAGTTCCCCCTCTGTTTAAGGATCTCTAGGATGTCAGAAAATGAGACATCCTCAGAGGGGGACCTTGGGGACCCTTCTGAATCATCTAGGTCGGTGTCAGATGTCACTGACTCTGGGGAGTCCACATGCTTCCTCTTGCATGTCCTCTTCCGAGGGGGCTCCCCCGCAGGATCATGGGAGGTCTCAGAAGAGGAGGATACGCCCAATGGGGCGACCTGGAGCGTTGGTTCTCCATGCTTGGGTTCGGGAGGGTAGGCAGAGGCCGAAGCAGGCACCATGGAAGGAGGGGCCGATGGGGCCGACCGTGGCGCCAGTATACGAGCCAGTACGCTGCTCATGACCTCAAAGGCACCCCTATCAGGCAGAGAAGAGGGACCCAGCTCCGAAGAGATGAGAGCTCTTCCCGGCACTGAGAGGGATGGCTCCGAAGCCGATGTCGGGGCCGAACTCACCTGCGCCGATGCTCCGAGAGGAAGAATGGGGTCAGACAAGGGTCTGATGCCACTCGCCCCCTCGGAACCGACGAGGGAGTCCCGGCGCCCGGATCTCTCCAAGGACGGAGCCAATGAAGGGATCAGAGCGGACGAAGGAACCGATAAGGGTGGAATCGGCTCCGACGCCTCCACGGTACCAACCCCGATGGCCTCCGGCTCCGAGCCCAAAGGAATAGTCAGAGGAGGAACTGGAGCAGGCGTTGGGGAAGCCGCTGTCTGTTGAGACGGGCTATGCAATAACTGGGCAAGCGCCTGCGACTTCAAAAGCCTACTGACTACCCTCTCGAGGTCGTGGTCCGAAAGCCTAGAAGATCTAGAGGAGTGAGACCTATGGCTCCACTCCGACAGCAAAGGTGACTTCGGAGCCGACCTGACCGACTCCAATGAAGGAGATTGGGAATGCTTTCGGCTTGGAGACGGCTCTGACACCAAGGTAGGAGCCGACTGAGGCCTCGATGTATCGGTTCCAACCGGAATCGACAAGGCAGAAGAAGGTCAGCTCGGCACCGGCTCCGGACATGGAGCCAACAGTTTGGCGGGTTTAGAAGGTTTTCCTGACAGAGGCTTGGTAGGAGAACCTTCGGGCTTTAATAAGCCCCTTAGGATGAGCTTATTTCTGCGTTCCTACAGGACTCTTGGGCTAAAAGCATGACAGATGGAACAAGAGTCCTGCAGGTGCAGAGGGCCCAAACAATACACACAAGAAGTGTGACCGTCTGTCAGAGACATCTTCTGACAGCACGAGTCACACTTCTTGAATCACGATATCTTGGTATCCTTAGACATGATACCACAGGAACGGGACAAAAAAGTCTAGACAAGTATACCAGATGCAACAAACACAAACACACAACACTTGAAAAGACACTCTCAAAGAAAAATTAAGTTTACTACAGTAAAACAAAACAAAATTCCACACACACACACACACACACACACACACACACACACACACACACACACACACACACACACACACACACACACTCTGAATGGAACCTGTAGAAAAACTACTATCAAAGGGGGAGGTCAAGGCCTAACCACCTTAAGGGTGGAGAAGAGTAAGGAAAACTATTAATAAAGGGGAAGACTAGTCGAGAGATTACTAACACTACTAGAAAAGATCTCAGGGAAAAATATCTATCAAAAACTAACTATAAATATAAAAAAATCTTAAATACGACCTGGAGCCAGTGAAAAACGCAACCTCATAGCTGAAGCAGCAAACGAGATCTGGGTATATGACGCCTAGCATTATGGGACATAGCATAGCCTCGAGACGGTAAAAATAGCTCTCGAACTTTAGTATTAGGCCGAGTCGGAGCTGAGGTTCGGTTCCAAACCCATCCAGCAAGAATGAAGGCGAGATTGACAACTTAACATTAAACAGTTGATCAACATTTCTATAGGACTTAGATCTGACAAGACAATACCTTTGCTGCCTACGCAAACCTAAAGCATGTAGAATTCTCTCTCCTTTCTTCTGAAGGTCAGGATAGAAAACATGGGGGCTTGAAGGCCTGAATCAAATAAACTCTGAAATAACCTTGAGCAAGAATGAGGGATTTGTTCTTCATAATATCCTATCCATATGGAAAGCAGACAGGGTTTACCCATTATCAGAGCTTAGAGCTCAGATAGCTCTCTTGCAAATGTCAGAGTAAAGAGAAGAACAGTTTTACATGTATTAAACTTTGCGTGTGCTAATGTACAGGTTTCAGTGAAGATGTGGATAACATTTCCAGCAGAAAGTTAAGATCCTAGAAAGGAGTAATTTGTAAATGTGGAGAACTCAGGTGCAACCCTCTTTTCCAGAAGAGGGTTACAAAAAACACAGAGGAAAGTGGCAACTTCCTGGGTAGACAAATTGATACAGCCATCAAATGTAACATGTAAACAAATACAGACAGACACAGGCTAGTAACTCCCACTCATATTTCAGCATCAGTGGTGAAAAATCCCTGATCGGTCACTAGTTATTGGTTAGACACCAATTATAAAACCTTTCCCACAACCCAATAAAGATTTTCTAGTGGCATGATTAATTGTCTCCTTTAGTATCTACAGCGTATCTTCTAAAAAGAGATGCCCAAGGTCTTAGAATTGAGCCATCCAGGTAGACAGTTAAACATGTTTTAGAATGGGGTGTATCAAACTACCCTGTCTTGGGAGAGTAAACTGAGATTGTGCAGAAGCTTGTGGTAATTGCCCTTGGCCAATTCCATAAAACGGCAGAACTGATGTTGCCTATGCCAAAAGAGGATCACCACAAATATTTGGAAATTCATTCTGAATCTTCAGAATTACCCCAAATCAAAATGCAAAGGCTGGAAATACAAATAAGGAAAATTCTCATACAACTGCAAGAAAAGCATGTGTTGCATGGTATGTTTTGAAAGGAGGCAAAAAGAACTCTTAGAGATGTTTTCCTCGACTGGATCATTTCCAGGAACAGACCCCTCATATAATTTGCAATAGTGAGGGTCTGTTCTGGACCTGTTCAACTTGTCTGCCACTACATTTTGCTTTGACAGAATGTAAGATGCTTGGAGAGTTAAAAATGCTGAAGAGCTAAACCCAAAGTGATCATTGTCAGCTTGCCGAGAGGTAACAATCCTTGTGCCCTATGGTCTTTAATATTTATGTGTTTTGGTCTGTCAGATGAAAGCCACAGGGCATGTTCTTTAACCTTGATGGGAAACTGTCCCCAACCCACTACTAAATCCGAGGAATCTGAATTTACAGAGTGAACTAAAGGACACACATCAAATGATTCCATGTTGACAGATATTATGCTACATGTATATCACTGTCAGACAAGGAGTGTGTGAACACATATGTGGTTGGACAAACAGATTGGGGCAGCGTGGTCTACACATGATATGACGACACTTTGGTAAAAGTGGGAAAATATATGATGGCTAAATACTCTGCTGCTTTTCAGAAAATTGCGCTGCTTGCTTAAAAAGAGAAAACGTTAACAATCCAGCCAAAGGCAGATCTACTTTTAAGATCTCTCTCAATGTACTTAACTAAAATTAATTTCCTTACATAACAGGTTGATTCAGTATAAGATAAAGAACATATAATCTCAGATCCCAACTAAAGAATGCACCATCTGTGCACCATACAAGCAAGAAATCTACAGACACCAGCTTGTTTTCAATCCTAGGGCCTAAACTCTGGGAATACCTACCTGTATCCATCAAAGATGGCATTTATAGTTCCTAAGTTCAGTAAAAAATCTCAAAAAACACCTAACCAAGGTCATGGATATCCACTGTTTTACAAGCACCATAATAATTTAAACACTTCATATTCCAAATTCTCCCTGATATCCTATTCCTACAATCAAGACTTTAACACATTCTTATCAGAAACCCTAAACAAGACATTCTATCACTTATACCTTTGAATATTTTTCTCTATTCATTGGTGCTTAACCAGTTTAAAACAGAATTACTCTAAGCCTTTACCAAGACTAAATAGTTTCATATTATTCATGACATCCTTACCACTGTCTTCCAAAATCAACTACTTATCATTCCAGTACTTATTCATTTACCAGTCAAGCAAGCTTACTCAGTATTACTATAACCATTCTACATGCTAAAACTGTACCAGACATAATACCTCTATCAAATGCATTAAAGAAGAATTTTATTTCTCTAACAAGCTGAAGCTGTGCTTATCTTTATCTCATTTTGTGAAAATCGTTTGTCTTTATTATATATTTTTACATATTCTCATTTATTTCCTGTATATAATTTCCAGCTTTCTGTAACAATGATGCTTATTATTGCCTGTTCTCTATGCATATTTACCGGTTACTAAATCATTGCTGTGCATTATATACTTGGGCTGGGCCTGACATAGCTCTTTGTGGATATGTGCTCTACATAGGTTTATAGGTGTGCACTAGGCTAATGGCCCTGGAGCCTTTACAAGCCTAGCCCATAGGATTACCCTGGCATCGTGCCACCAGACCTTATTTCCCAGTGCCTCTGTCAAGGAGAGTCACTGGAGTGATCCCGGGGTGAATTTTCTATTTCCCATCCACTCATCAAGATTTTTCTTGAAGAGGGCCAGTAAGGTACTCTCTGATGTGTATAAGAAGTCTATTCCATAGCATGGGCAGTCTCTGGGTTATGAACCTGTCCCTCCAGCACATTCTGTTGATTGTGGTAATGAGGTTGAGATCTCTGTAGCATATGGTGTAGAGGGATTTGGATTTCTTTAGATACAGCATTTCTAACAGAGCTGGATCAGACATGGCTTTGTAAGTCAAGTAGAAATTGTCTCTAAGTAGGCGATATGAGACAGAGAATAGTTGGAGTTTTTTGAGTCTGCCCATATAGGACAACTGTTTAAGGCCTAGGATCCTCTCTGTGAGGTACTTTTGCAGTTTCTCCAGTTCTTGCAGGTGTCTGGTGAGGTACATGCCAAATGGGGCATTGTACTCGATGATTGGCCTAATGAGAGAAGAGTAGAGGGAGACAATGACCTCTTTCTTCTTGGATGCAAAACCCTTAGTAATGAGATGTGCCACATGGAAGGACTTTCTGACCACAGTGGCAATGCAAATCAAAAGAGAGGCTGCTGTCAACCTGTGTTCCGAGATCTCTTATAACGACTTCTGTGTTTGGTGGACTACCATCAATGTGGTAATTAGTGAGAATTGGGTTTT
Source organism: Protopterus annectens (assembly GCF_019279795.1). Taxonomy (NCBI): domain Eukaryota; kingdom Metazoa; phylum Chordata; order Ceratodontiformes; family Protopteridae; genus Protopterus; species Protopterus annectens. Next base: position 535,431,563 of record NC_056750.1, read on the forward strand.
TCCCATAGGGGATCACGACACATTTTTTTGGCAATAAGCTTAAGGCCATGGTTCTGACACCAGTCATTGGTCTCAGTGAGGCCTTTCTGTAGGATGTCAACATCACTTGGGGAGTTAATAGTGGCTCCAAACTTGCAATTGTCTGTGAACTTTGTCAGCCAGAGTCTCTTTGTGTTGGCCTAGATTTATGAGAAGTAGATACCAAACAGGAGAGGACCCAGGACCGATCCCTGTGGGACTCCACTCGTGACTGGTCACCAGTCTGACTTGGAGTTGGCTACTTTCACACTGTGGGTTCTGTGAGCCAGTTTGCTACCCACATAGTGATATAGGGGTTTATGCCTAGTTTAGTGGGTTTTTCTATGATTCCTGAGTGGGGAATGGTATCAAAGGCCTTGGCCAGATCAAGGTAGGCTGTATGAACCACTTTGCCTTCATCCACAGCTCTAGTGACTGACTCAAAGAAGTCGACCAAGTTGAGCAGGCAAGATCTACCCTTCACAAAACCAAACTGTGTGGGATCCAGAGTTTGCAGATTCCCTATATCCTTGTTTATTAGGTCCATGATGATGCATACCATAGCTTTGCATATCAGATTTGTCAGGCTAATGGGGCGATAGCTCCCAGGGTCTGTAGTCACTCCTCCTTTCTGGAGAGGGATGACTGTGGCAGTGCGCCATTCGGTAGGGACAAAGCTTGAGGTGAGACTGTGATTGAACAGGGCACACAGGTGAGGTGCCAGTTCACTCTGAAGTTCATGTAGAACACAGCCAGGGATATTGCCAGGTCCCATAGAAGCTGTATTCTTGGCCTTGGACAGTGGTATGTTAATCTGTGCAGCAGTAATAATGGGTGCCTTGCAATCTACTGGTATTGTGATTGGTCCTTGGGGGGGGGGGGAGTTGGCACTGAATCTGTCGGCCAGTATATTGGCAATATCTGTTGGCTCGGTATAGGAGGTACCATTGTGGAGCAGCTCAGAACAAATCTGGGTATTGCTGTTGAGATTCTTTACATAACTATAGAAGGCCTTGTGGTTGTCTTTACTATCTGCTGCAATTCTGTTTTCATAGTTAGCTGTAGAGAATTTGATGAGGGATCTCAACTTTTTGTTGAGGCTGATAAGGGAGTTTTTTCTGTCTTGGGACTTCACCTTATTCCACATCAGTTTCCTTCTTCTGTTGTAGAGTTTGTTTATGGCAGGGGACCACCATATTGGCTTCCTTTTTTGGAGGAGAGTGTCTTGGTTCTATTGGGTATGGTGAGATCCATCCATTTGTGCATGTGTTCGTACAGTGCATTGGTGCATGATTCAATGGTCATGCAACGATTCTCCATTTGCATGGGTGCCGTGAAGTTAGCTACCTCTGTTTATAGGAGCAAAAAGTTAACTTTGGAGAAGTTTTTCATGGTGGTTACCTTTGGGGGGTGGGAGGGATGTAGATTTCCAAGATGATTAGTTTGTGGTCAGATCTAACCAGGGAGGAGTTGACTATTGGTGTACAGCAACGATTGCCCATGTTAGTAATGACCAGGTTGAGGATGCTGCTACCTCTAGTGGGGGTAAAAACGAGCTGGTCCAGTGCATTAGAATAACTGAATTCCAGGAAACGTTGGGCATGTGTATTGGTACATGAGTAGTTTTCCCAGTTAATGGAGGGGTAGTTGAAATTGCACAGTATGACAGTGTTAGGTTAGACCCTAATATTCTCCAGGGTGCTTAGGAACATGGAGTGTGAGTCTTGGGACATGATTGGGGACCTATAACAGGCTATGACCTGAATCGTTGTCTTACCCAATGTTAGTTGCACCTAGAGTATCTCTGATGGATTATGTTGGGCTACCAGTCTGGAGGTGTGTGCTTCAGTCTAAGTTCTGGGGCCGAAAGGTGTGGAATGAGTAATAGCCTGGTAGTGCAGGAGTGCTTTCTAGTGTCTTGAACCAGGTCTCTGTTACAGCACAAATGTCGATGTTCTCCATTTTAAGGACTCCTTTGAGACAGTGCATTTTGAGATTTAGACTTCTAGCATTGAGCAGCATGACCCTGAGATTGCATTTGTTTGTAGCTGTTACAATGGTAATTTTGTCTTTAAAACACGGCCTAAAAATGCACTATAGGGGTGGCAAGAGCCTTGGCTAGTATCCAGAAGCCCAGGGGTGACAGATGCAGGCCATCTCTGGCAAAGCATCAAGGTCTGTCAGTCATGTCATCCCAGGCAGACAGATACTGGATCCCCTTAGAATGACACCAGAAACTTAGCCAATTATTGAAATGAATCATTTTCTGCTTGTACTGTGGTATCATTCTTGGTGATGATAGAATGTTGCTCAGGGCTAGGGTCATACCCGCCTAGGCTACATAATCTAAGAGCTCCTGCTTGTCTCTTTTTATGTAGTCCAGGGAGGTATGTCTCAGGTCATTCACACCCACATGTACAATGACAGAGTCATATTTGTACCTGTTGTTGAGGGACCTGAGTGCATGCGTTATGTGGTGGATCCTGGCACCTGACAGGCAACTGACTATTACTTTCTCCTTATTCAATCTAGTGAGTGGGACATCAATGTGCCTCACTATCGAGTCACCTATGACTTGTGTGCTGGGCATGCTGTTTTGCCTTAGGGGCTTTGGTCGAGTGGCACACTGATTAGGAAAGTTGTGTGTCTTGTGATTATTGTTGTGTTGGTCAAGTGCATTTCTGCCTTGGAGGTCACTGCTGTTTGGGTAGATTTTTATTGAGAGCCTCGTGGAAGGTGGGTGTGTGGTTTGTTTGTTTTTTGTGACAGCAATACTGGTGTGTGTTCTGGAAGGCTATGTGTTCCATGTGGCATGGTGCAAGTATTGACCTTCTCCTCTTTACCTGCTATTCCGGTCTTGACTGGAGAGTGCATGGCTTCCAGTCTGGATATATAAGTGCATCTCATGCAAGTCTGAGTGTTGGGAGGTACGGGGAGAGGGTTGTTGGTGTAGATGAGGCAGTTGCTACATTGCCTCAGGTGCCCAAGTTCACAAGGTTAATAGCAGAAACCACAGGGAACTGACCTTTAGACATGCCTGGAAGGGTGGGCATTAATAATAAGTACTGGACCTGTTTCCTTGTAGAACGTTTAGTGCTGGGAGCACTTTTGTGTGTTATGATAAATGCTACAAGAAGTCTGGTATGGTAAAGTGCTAGACTAATAAGCTAGTAAAGGTGCAGGAGAGGAGAGAACAAGCAGATCTAAGGGAAAAATTGAAGAGCAGACTTTGGCACCTCTCAGAAGCTTACAAATAGTCCTGGATACAGCAAATCTATATCTGGACTAGACTAGTTACAGGAAAGGCATGAAACAAGCGCAAACACAGGCTTTTAAACCAGAAATTTGAAAGAGATGTGAAAACTCCCCAAATGGCTAATAAACTACAAATTATGGGCCAGAAACCACTCCTCTTGTGGTATATAGGCTAACTAGTGCTTACAACTCCTAATGATAAGCTAGAAGGCTTCCCTCCAAAACAGAAAGGCTGAGGGGGCTCAGACGCTTACATACAGTCCTGGATACAGCAAATCTGTATCTGGACTAGACTAGTTACAGGAAAGGTTACAAACAGTCCTGGATACAGCAAATCTGTATCTGGACTAGACTAGTTATAGGAAAGGTGGGAAACAAGAGCAAATGTGGGCTTTTAAACAAGAAAGTTGAAAGAGATGGAAAAAACTCCCCAAACAGCCAATAAACTACAATTTCTGGGCCAGAAACCACTCCTCTGATGGTAGATAGGCTACCTAGTGCTTACTACTCTCACTGATAAGCTAGAAGGCTTCCCTCAACACAGAAAGGCTTGGGGGGGCTCAGAAGCTCACAAACCATCCTGCATACAGCAAAACTGTATCTGGACTAGACTAGCTACAGGAGAGGTGGTAAACAAGTGCAAATGGGGGCTTTTAGACCAGAAAGTTGAAAGAGATGGAAAAACTGCCCAAACGGTCAATAAACTACAATTTCTGGGCCAGAAATCACTCCTCTTGTGGTAGATAGACCACCTAGTGCTTACCACTCCCACTGATAAGCTAGACGGCTTCCCTCAACACAGAAAGGCAAATCTGTATCTGGACTAGGCTAGTTACAGGAAAGGTAGGAAACAAGCTTAGATTTTTTTTTTACAGAAAAGCAGCTAAAACAGCGCTAAAAACAATTCAAGTGCAGTGCAAGATAGCACACTTGAGTGTGTAGCAATATTAAAGCAAGTACAGTTTAAATAAATGCAATTTTATTCAAACTGTATTCTGAACTGAATTCAATTGTTGTTTTATTCAACTCTGAACAGTTAAAACATGCCAAAAAATATACTTATCAGCTGAGAAGCACACTCAGTCAGAACACAAGGAGATTCTAGCAATGTTTTTTTTTTTAGTAAAGTGGAAAGGGAGAAAGGAGAAACAGAAGATAATTCAAGGTTATGGACCTAAGTGGGTTGGCCTTCTCAAGTGTTCTCCCTGTATTAGGTAAAATGAGCTAATGACACTAGACTGGGATAGAACTGGGATAGAGCTGAACAGATGGGACTGGTAGGAGTGTCTGAAATCAAAATATGATCTCACTGTACTCGGTTGAGTGAGCAAATGAGATGAACCCAGGAGGAGTGTTCAAACACAAATTTACAGGAGGGGCGAGCAATTCCAAAGCCACCAAGATTAATACAACAAGAATGGGGAGAAAAGGCAGGAAACTAACTGCAGAAATACAGAGAGACCACAATATCAGTGAAATAAATAAACAGAAAAATAAAATTCAGTACTATCTTTAACAAAATATTCAATGAAACAAATAAACAGAAAAATAAAATGTAGTACTATCTTTAACACTGCAGGCTTGTACTTAACTCAGCTTGTAACACAGTTGATGTAGGTATATAGCAGCCAGCCAAACAGCTCAGATATTCAGCAGAAAGACTTCTGTTAACAAAGGCAAAAAATAAAATCACCTACAGCAACTGCATCCTCATTATGAGAATATGCAAGATTAGATATCATTACTACATCTGATGTGGCAATACTTCCCAACCAGCCACATCCTTCAGTTACTGCTCAGGTGTACTTCATTACATAGGAAAATTACAAATGTCAATGAAGGTAAATGAGTAGATAGTGAGGAGTGCCATCTGTGCCTGGTCTGTTGTCAAGCCTGCCATTCATGGATTCATCAGCATAATCCTTATTATGAAGGAAAGTCATTGCAAGTGTCCATAATGTATGGCCCACACTGTCCCTAATGACTGCACCCTCAAAATGATGTTGTCTAATGCTAGATGGACAGACAAGGAAGGTGGAGATGTATATGCTTAAGGTCATGGGCAGATGTGGTTTACACATCTGCTGATATTGGAGGAATCTAATACACACTCATTGCAGCTTTCTTTGGTAGACCTATTGGCCCACATTATGGCTGGCCCAAAAGGCCAGCATCATCATCCCAAGGAGGCATCCCACTCTCTCATATGGCATACCATGCAGCTTAGTACCTCCATCTACTGTGCTAAAACTATAGGATACAGAGTTTAAAGATTTCTGTTCAAAAGGAAATTCTGCACTGTGATGTCTCCCAATAGAACACTCCAGGAACACATCCTTTGACACCACACAAACAGCGCATATTACACTATGGAGAAAACATGTAGAGCACAACATGAAACAATCCACAGAACACCACGGCAGACTATTTAGAATACGAGATATGACATTGTGTAGAACAAAACAGGAGACATCCAAAAGAATATCAGATTTATTAGTATTTATCCAATGAGAAGAAAAGTGCAAAAAAGCACAGTTATGCAAGTAATTTTACCATAACAGTAAATGTTCAAATGATCACTGCTGCAGTAGCCTAAGTTATATGGGTTATATCCTGTCAAGGATATAATATCTTCCCATCTTCCAAAACTTCAAGGGCAACTTTGAAGCACACACAAAATTTAGCTCAGGATGAGCTGAAGAAAAATAATGCTTTGGTCACGAAGCTATTCAGAGCTTTCATACCAACTAAGGGAGGGAGGCTAGAGCCCTAAAAAGGTCAATGTTATGGAAAGTAAAAAAAATGCCCGACATAATTTGAAGATATGTTGCTTAGAAAACAAACAAAAGAACAAAAAAACAAAAAAAAAACCCAAAACAAAAAAGATCAGTGGAAGCTGCTACACTTTTATATTGGATTAAACGTAAACTTGTATGAGAGACTTCAGAGTCTATTATTTCTTGTTTTAATTTCATGACCTGATGAAGAGTTTGCACCACTGAACTGTCATTTTGCTTTCTGTTACAAAAAATATTTATATGTATATACACTTAGATATACATATACACACAATACATACACAAACACATATATATGCATGTGTCTGTGTGTGTGTGTGTGTGTGTGTGTGTGTGTCTGTGTCTGTGTCTGTGTGTATGCACATATTCATTCATTATATATATATATATATATATATATATATATTATATATATAATATATAAATATAAATATATATATATATATATATATATATATATATATAGATGTATATGTATATGGCTCCCCTTCAGATGATCAAAGTTTTAAAACTCCCACTTTCATATGGGCGAGACCATATGATCAAAGTTTTAAAGCTTTGAGCGTTCTGAAAGGAGATCTCTGTACAGCGCGGAATGGGAAATTTTCCCTTTTCCTCATTGTAGTGTGATCTCGGAGTTGATATATTTAAATAACAGGGAGTGTGGGGGTGCAGGGGGGCTTGCTCCCTGCAAAAACATCCAGGAACATTTTTTTGTTTACATTTTATTTTTATTTCAGTTGTTCAAAGTTTTGAAACTTCAATCATATGGTCGTGGCCATATGAAATTTGAAGTTTTAAAAGTCCGATCATATGAAGTGTGTGTGTGTGTGTGTGTGTGTGTGTGTGTGTGTGTGTGTGTGTGTATAATGTACATAAAAAAAAATTATGTGCATCATGACTATAAGAGGACCCAACAGCTTCACATAGCAACTGAAAAAGATGCTCACAGTTTGAAATATATTATTTGTTTAGTGTATGGATTTAATGTCAATTAGGATATGCAAGACACATTTATCAACGAAGAAAATTTGCCATTTTGGAGAACATCTCTATATGCTCCATGGATCTATTGCTGGAAACAGGCACTCTTGCTTTTCACTAGGTTCTCCTTTTGGAATGCTGACTGTCCAATTTTTTTTTTTTTGTATTCTTGAAGCCCATTTTCTAAGCAAACAATCCTTTATCAAAACTGCTATAGAAACTATGCTAAGACAAGCCAATATGACATTCAAACAACTCATTTTATAACTGCTGCTTATGCATTTTTAGACACATTATTATTATGTGTATTCCTTTGTGGAACAGTGCAGGATTAAGGTTAGCTTTGAATTTGTAATGTAGCTGCATGAGCTTTCTTTCTCCATACACAAAATTCTGCATTGTGTGTCTTCTACTATCATTGCAGACAAACCATTCTGTTTTGCATTTTTTCATACGTGAGCAGCACTTGGGTGCAATGGTTTTAATGAGTGCTGTTTCACAGTTCCTGGTTCTCCTTTTTAGTTCCTGGCTATGTTCTTTTTAGCCAAGTTTGCGTATGTTCCCTTTATCCATGTGAGTTTTCAGTGGCTGATGCACCTTCCTTTCATACACGTCAGTAGGTGAATTGACAATTCTACAAATTGCCTGAAGGTGTGAGCAACAGTGTGTGTGTGTGTGTGTGTGTGTGTGTGTGTGTGTGTGTGTGTGTATGCATGTGTATGTATGCATGTTTTTTCTTGGGGGGGGTCTCATTTAGCACAGGTTCTCCTCAATTTGCATGCTGATTTTGCCAAGACAGGCTCCAGCAACCCATGTATTAGGAAGTGAATCTTTTTATTGTACATGGCCATGAAAATGCTTGTCAGTATAATGTAAATAGAGAATCAGTATGTACAACAATTTCGATATACCAGAGGTTTTGCACTGAGGTGCATGTAGTCAGTCTTGTGATAACAGCACTGAACTTATCATGAAGATCTCATTTTGCCATGACACTTGCAACAAGGACTAGGACAAAAGCTGTACAAGTACAAAGCTCAAAGCAGCCAGTCAACCAGCAAGTCTTTGGGAGGAAACCAGAATACTCATAAGAAATTCACATGGAGACACACAAAAAAAAGACAGCAATGGAAGATCAGGGCAAGAAAACAGACCTTAGAGTTAGACGATACTAACATTAACCTCTGGAGAAATTAAAAAAGGATGAGCAATAAACGTAGCTTTAGTAGCTGGGAAAGGTGGCCCTAACCACCATACGTTTGAGCATTAAACATGGCTTTCATAGGTGGGGAAGGTGGCCCTAAACACCATTCATTTTTAGAGTTGGGAGTAAGTTACTAAGCATTGCAGGCACTGGTGAATTTGTAAGGTGAGAAGATGTAACCGTGGACCATCTCTGACAAGAATTCAGGAGGTGGGAGGGGGATAAACCCAGAAAACAAGCACTTAAGAGAAATGCTTGAGGTTGATGGGTGGTACTAGCTAGACAACCAACAGTGAAAATATACTACTAACCATGAATTTAGGAAGTAGGAAGAGGTAGAAGAACTGTACAGCTGTTCAGGAAATATAGTCTCATAGATGACTTTTAACAAATTGGGTGTAAAATGTTGACATTTAGTAAACCTATAAAGGTAATGTTCTTCAAATGAAATGCAGACTCATTACTTTGATAAAGATTTTTAGGGAAAAAATGCATAACATTCATGTTGTAGGCTATAAACTCTGAGCAGTTATATAATTCCATCTTAGAACATAAAAACACATTTTTGTACAAGAACTGTGTAATGATGTCGGACCTTATTACGCAGTGAGGTACCAAAGAGTATTTTGCAAAGCTCATGTAAAAATATTACATTTCAGTAAAGTTGTAAGGAAATGTTGCTCAAATAACATGCAGACTCATAACTTTGGTGAGTAATGAGAAGAAGAGACAAACATTCAGAGTTCTTACCTAAAGGTAGCAGAGCTATCCTATATATGGCATTTTTCAAATCTTGTGAAAAAAATGTTAACCTTTAGTAAAGTTATGAGAAAATATTGCTTTATAGCACCATTTTGTGGCAAATCATCTGGATGAATATCAATAAATCAAACGTTACTGCACAAATCTGTCTTAAAATAAAAAATGCAGTTGTGATGCAAATTGAGGTTTCTTGTCCAAACTCCCCTTTTAGGACAGGAATGTACAAGGGCAATGCAAATGTTTATGATGTGAGACCCTGTATACAATATTGTGCAAACCTAATCTGGAAACGTTGACTTTTAGTAAATGTGTATGAAACAGTTTGGCAAATTAATGCAGATTCATAGCTTTAACAGTAATATTTTAGGAAAAAACTTCCAGAATACTCATCTTAGGGGTCTACGCAATGAATTTGGTGAAGTCTTTTAGTTGGCCTTTATCAAATCTGGTGTAAAAATATGAAACTTCAGTAAAGTTACATGGAAATGTACACCACTTTACACAAGGATATATATATATTTTGCAAACAGAAATACTTGAAAGAAAGCTTTTAATATAATCATATTAAAGTTGAACATTGTGAAGTCTAAACCCCCCCTTCCCCAGCAAGACTGATTCTGATGGTGACACTAACCGCAGCCAATCAGCCCATTCATTCTGCAGTTGCTATAGACAGGAATTCCTGGGTAGGTGAGAGCTCTGTGGCCCTTTCACTAATGCCTAGGAATCCCCATGAAGCTCATCCACTCTCAGCAAGAGTCAAGTGGTTGGGAACAGGCCTTCTTTAATGGGCCTGTTGGTGGTTTAACGTTTTCCTTGAGTACCCCTGTCCCCTATTGTGGCTCTTCTGAATGCTGTTACAACTGCTGTCTGAGGGTTTTCCTCAGTTCACAGAGCAATTACACACAGCAGTGCCAGCTCAACAGACTCAAGCACCATAAAGTAGACACAGAGTGCTTTCTCTGTGAATCTCACCCATGTGGTGAGCCAGAGTCACCTCCTGCCCCCAGGATAGATGACCAGGCAGCAGAAAGTTACTCATATTCTCCTCTGCCAGCTCCTATAGGTACTAAGCTCTTATTTAAATTCTGGTTACCTGAGACATAATCAGGGCTTTATCTCTCTCTATTCCACACAGGGGCAAATCTAACGCATCACTGAACAGTTTTGATTTACAAAATGATTTTGCAGGAACTGTATCAAATGGTGGTTTCAAACAAAATGGCTCAATGATAGTAGTATGGTTTATATGGTGGGGCCATAGAAAAACCTATACCCAGGCACTTATATGACCCCACTCCTGTCACTGGTCCATGTTGCTGTGATACCAGCAATGTTCATCCTCCCCTCCTACATTACTGCTTACAGCTTCCCATATCTAGCGTAGACTATTTGTACTACAAAGAAATACTATACAGACATACTCTGAATAACCTCATTATCCTTGGAGTGGCCTTTCTTACACAAACTAATCATCATGGTATTCTATCTCCACTAACCGATAAAATGCATCAGAGTTCCAAACTACTAGCTTAAAGCTCACAAAGAAGCACTTAGCCTAACAAAACTGCCTTTTGGCCTCATCTAGAGGTGTAGCTAGGATGAGGAAAAGTGGAGGGAGGGCTACCCCAGACACAAGATGTTAAGGGATGCAGTCAGCATGGAACTACAGTACCAGCATTCAGAAATGAATACTAATGCTGCATTTTTTTTTTGGCACAGATGAAGTACTGATGAGCTTTCTGTGTGGTAAAGCAGCTTTGTTACAGTTAAAGAGGAAAGAGATTTTTTTTCCTCAGCTTCTAGACTTTTTTTTTTTTTTTGCGCTCCTCAACAAAGTTGAGGGGAAGCCAGTTTAGGGGACTGTACAAGACACCAGATAACACAGCTATGCTTTAGGCCTCATCATTGTGAAAAGGCTTTATCTTACCTACATATTTAAGTCTAAATGCTAGAGATATTAGCTATTGTATAAATGCAGTGCCCTCTTTATTGAGACTGTCTCCTTTTTCTCTTTTCTGTCTATCTTTAGACTAAAGTCTATGGCTCTAGACAAATAGAAACTTTTTTGATAATTACTGCTTCACTAGCAGTGGCAACATTTAAGAGTCTGTTTCAAGCAACTTGCCTTGAATTTTGATGTCAATATTCACAAGTGCTAATCTTCACATTGTCTTTTTTTTTACAATATAATTTGCACTGTTTTGTTTTTTCCCCCTTGGCTTCTGTTGTGACTGAAACATGTCTTCACATCAGCCAGATTACACAGACAGTTAAACAAAACAAAACAAAAAAAATTTCCTCTTCTACATTCTGTGCCTATTTTTTTCTTTTTCCCCTACTACCCAAGTACCTACCTTTTTCTTCCATGTTTCCATCTTGTATCTCAAGACCATTAGATCTTTTTCAGTCTAATTGCAGATATAGCCCCAGCACAGAAATTACACTCACATTAGTAGTTAATGACATGTTAATGCCAGGAATTAAAGAAGTTATGTTCTTATCATAACGTTCCATCTGTTTTGTCGATCTTCATACATTCTTGACTGATGGGGTTCGGTTCTGAACCTTTGGAACTGACTCGGCCATTATACAAAGTTCGCGCCAGCCAAAAACACTCAAGCTAAGGCTCTACCCGTACTGCCTCTCTTCCCATTACCTCAGACCGAGTTTACCCACCAGTAAGAAAAATGGAAGCTCTGTCTGAGAAACAATCCTATGACAAAAAACTCCAGGACTAGTTCCAAACCTCCAGGAGTATCTCGGAGGCGGCAGGAGGGTGGGATGTCAAGAATGAATGAAGATCGAAAACACAGATGGAACATTACGGTAAGCACATAAATTCTTTATCTGATGTTGTCAATCTTCATTTATTCCTGACTGATGGGACAGAATCCCCAGCTACTTTAGATCTTGAGTAGCTCTAAGGAAGAATATTCCTGACACCACAGAGCCAAAGGATGCTCTTGCCCTGGAGACCATGTCTAATTTGTAATGAGTGATAAAGCCCAAGTTGCAGCTGTGCATATGTCTTCCATAAAAGCTCTGGAATGGAAGACTGCTGAAGTGGAACAGATCTTGTAGAAAGAGCTCTAACTTTTGTTGGTAGTTTGAGTTTATTCTGTTTGTATATAAAGGTAATGCAGTCTCTTAACCATTTTGACAAAGTGACCTTGAAAAGGATAGAGATAGCTGGTTTGATTTTCTAGAGGATTTTGTTCTGTTCATGTAAAAACATAATTGTCTGCGGATGTCCAACAAATGCAAGCAGTACTCTCCTTTGTTTGAAAAATTTGGAAAGAAGACTGGTAAGTCTATGGTCTGGTTGATTTTGGACTCTGATAGAACTTTTGGAAGGAAGGAGGGGTTGGTTCTGAGTGATATTTTTTCTTTATGGAAGACTATTTAAGGATAATTCACACACAAAGCCTGTAACTGAAATTCTCCTAGCAGACATGATAGCTACTAGGAAGACAGTCTTCCAAGATAAAAACCTGAGGTCACAAGTGGCTGCTGGCTTGAAGGGCTGACGAACTTGGCATTGTAAAACTAAGGTCAAATCCCAAGTTGCTACCGGATCTTTGAAAGGTGGTTTTAAATGCTGAGCGCCTTTAAGAAAAACTTTGCAGAAATGATGAGACACCAAAGAATGATCATCAAAACCATTGTGAAAATTCAAAATGGCAGCTAGATGAACTTTAACTGTAGAAGCTGAGGCTCCCAATTGAAATAAGTTCGCTAAGTATTCCAGAACATTATCAGCTGGTGCTGAGAATGGATCAATCCTGTTTGTACACTTTCAAATAGAGAATCTTTTCCATTTGTTTAGGTAAATTTTTCTGGTGGACGGCTTATGTGAAGCCAGAAGTATCTTCTGTATTGGATAGGACAAGTTCTTCTGCCTGGCAATTACTGGAATTAGAGAAACCAAGCCATCAGCTTATGATGTTGAAAGTTGGGATGCACCAAGCCCTGAGGGTGAGACAGTAGGTCCAGAGTTGGATCCAGAGTCCACAGGCAGTGAAACAGGTGAGGCCAAAGAAAGGGAAGCCAGACTTGACGAGGCCTGTAAGGTGCAATGACAATCACTTTGCTTCTCAACCACTGGGCTTTCCTCAGAAACTGGGGAATTAGTAGAATTGGGAGAAGGTGTACAGAAGTCCTGGGGGGCCAAACATGAAACAGTGCATCTCTTGGGGACTCCCTGTGAGGGGGAATTATAGCAAAGAAGCTGCTGCATTTGTGGATTATGGGAGAACCGAAACAGATCACAACAAGCCTAACCCCATCGGTGAAAGATCTTCGTTGCTATGTTGGGATTGAGAGACCACTCATGAGGCAGAAGGATGCACCTGCTCAGTTTGTCCGCAATCGCACTGGAGTTCCCCGGGATATATGTTGCTATCAGAAAGTGGTTGGAGGCAATTGCCGATTGCCAGACTCTTAGGCCTTTCCAACATATGGGGTAGGATCTGGTTCTCCCCTGCATTTTGATATACCAGACTATGGACATGTTGTCTGATTGGATAGCAACTGTCGCTGAAGGACGGGCAGAATGAAATGCTTGCAACACTAAAACCACTGCCCTCAGTTCTAGGACACTGATATGCAAATTAGCCTATTGTGGGGACCAAGTGCCTTGGACTGTCTTTCTCAGAAAATGCCCACCTCCCATCTGAAGTGTCCGTGGTCACTACACCATTGGGCTGAGAGGGGGAAAAAGGACAAATCCATAAATTATGGCTTCGTCCACCAAGATAAATCGTTTTTGCAGCAATTTGGTATCAAGACTGGATGGGACATGGGGTGTGTCAGAAATGACCATTGTGATACCAAGAGCCATTGAAGCAGGAGCATGTGATACCTCGCTAGGGAAACTAATGTTATTGTTGCTGCCACGGATCCGAGAAGTTGTAGTACCAGATGAGCAGGAACTTTGTCTTGGGAAAGGATAATTTATAGTTGCGATCTTAGCTTTAATAACCTGTGATGAGGAAGGGAGGCCACACAGGATATTGTATTTAGTCTTGCTCTGATAAATTCCAGATCCTGCGTGGGAGACAACTGTGATTTTTCTGTTGACTGAAATGCCTAACATTTTGGCAAGATGTAGAACAAAGTCTATGGTGCAGAGCAGTAGATGCCTGGAGGGGGCAGTGAGGAGCCAGTCTTCTAGATATGGAAACACACGGAATCCTTATAGTCTCAAATGAGCTGCTATGACTGCCATGCATTTGGTGAACACCCTGGGGGCTGTGGTGAGGCCGAATGGCAGTGCTAGAAACTGGTAATGACTGGCTCCTAGCTGTAAAAAGAGATATCTTCTGGAGCATTTGTTCATCTTTATGTGGTAATATGTATCCTGAAGATCTATAGAGCACATCCAATCATCCTTCTCTAGAAAGGGAAGAATAGACTGAACCATGACCATCCGGAATTTTGTCTGTTGCACAAATTTGTTCAATAGGCCGAGATCCAAGATTGGCCTCCAGTCCACTGTCTTTTTTGGCACTAAAAAGAATCTTGAGTAGAATCTATATCCTATCTGGTCTGGTGGGACAGCTTAGATGACTCCTTTTTGAAGCAGCTTTTGAATGCCTAGTGATGCTAGATCCCTCTGGCTGGGTGGAACATCAGGGATTCGCCTTTGGGGTTTGGGGAAAAGATTGAAAGGAATGCGGTAACCTCTGTTAATTATTGTCTGCACCCAGGAATCTGATGTTATTGTGAGCCAGACTGAATGGTGCAGAGAAATCTCCCCTCAACTGGTTCCAGAGGTAAGCAATTGAGCCTCTGCTCAGGAACGCTGGTAGGGATGTCCAGAAAAGGAATCTCTGAAGCCCTGGTTATGCAGACCTCCTCTGCCATGGGAGGGGCATCTTCCAGAAGAGTTCCCCCATCTGCCCCGGGAGGAATACTGACCACGTGTGTCCTGAAAAGGCCCTTGGGTCTTCTTGAATCACATTTTTCCACTCTTCTGATTCCTGGAGTAAGGTCGTTGTTAATGGAAAAATGCATGCCCACAGCAGAAAGGGTCTTACCATCCTTTTCACACCTGGCTAACGTGCCTCTAACTTTTGGGTCAAACAATGAGGTAGCATCAACAGGAGCATTGACAAAGAAAGACTGGAAGGGGTCTGCAAAATCACACAAGCATATCCAGGCGTGGTGCCTAATGGCAATGCCTGTACCCGCTGCTCTAGATGTCCCTTCACCTCTATAAGCAATAAGCTGCATAGATGAATTCCAGATGGACTCCAGGTGGCAAGCTGAGAGACAACCTTATCTCAAACCTCATCAGACACTGCTCCTGCAAGGGTGTCTGAAAGATCAGTTATCAGATCTCTTTGGAGTCTAGTAAAGTGTGCCAAGAAGTTCATGGACTGAATAGCAAAGGTTGATGATGCAAAGATCCGCTTCCCGAAAATGTCCATCATTCGGGACTGTTGGTTTGGAGGATGGACAGTTGAACTCTCTTCAGCGAGTTCCTTTTTGGTGGCCACCACCACCACCATAGCATCCACTGCTAGACCTAGACAAATGGGGCTGATTCTCTGGAGCTGAAAGAATTTTGTCCGGTCTCCAGGGAATAGGCTCTATGGTGTCAGGAGCCTTCCACCCATGCTAAATGATCAACTTGATTAGTTCGTCAGTAGGAGAGGTTACCCAAGAAGTGGATGGATGGGCACAAAAAGCTTGCAAGAAAACAGATTCCTGAGAGGATGGGTTTGAGGACGTCCAATCACCCCTCTGTTTTATTATTTTAGGATGTCTTCAAAGGAGATATCTTCAGGAGGTGACCATGGAGACCCTTTCCCTTCATCGTAATCTGTATCCTCAGTGACTGATTCTTCTGGAGAATCTAGGTGCTTCCTCTTGCATGAGCTCTTATAGGGTGGCTCCTCAGGGGGAAGTTCTGAGGAGGACTCTGAACAGGGGGGTATCTTGCTGCTCTTGTGCCTGCTGTCCAGTTGTAGCAGATTGTAGCAGCTGCAAACCAGAGGGAACAAAAATATGGCATGCTGATGGGGATGGAACCAAATGTGAGCCTGCTGAGGCTAAACTCTCTCCATAATCTGGAAGGCAGGCTTGCCCAAAGAGGGATGGGAGTCCAGAACCGAGAAAGACAACCTTGGAACCATAGTCACTCCACTCCATGATGAGACACCAGCCAGAGTAGGAGTCAAGAGAGGACCTGAAACTACCATGGCACCAAGAGCTACAGTCAGAGCTGTAGAAAAAAATCAGAGCCGATCCAAGGATCCCAGAACCGGTGGCCAAATCATGGTCCCATGGGTTCGACAGTTCCAATGGAGCTGAAGATCATAGAGTAGATTTTAGAGCCAAGGTGAGATCCACTGTCAGCACTGAAGTAGTTGGCACCGGCAGAGTAAAAGCAATTGTCTCCAAGACCTGGTAGAGGTAAAAGCAGGAATATATGTAACTCCTGGGAGAGTATGCCTCTGCTCCGGGAGAAAGGGAGGTCCGAGAGGGTGCAGGGAGGCCTCCGGCTGCCAAGAGCTGATCCACTAATCTGACTACATCCAATTCCGATAGACTCTTGGAGGAATGGGTTGACATTCCTGATAGAGATTCAGGTCTTTCCACAAAGGAACTCAGCTGCTGACCCAAAAAGGGGTCTATTGAAGGGGAATATCTAGGTCGAGGGGTACTTATAATATCGACCTTTGGCACTATAGTCTGCTGAATAGAGGGAGAAAATGGAACCAAATGAGTAGATATAACAATTGTTGGTGCCAGAGAGGTAGTCGGCACCAAAGCTGTGGTCATTGCTGAAGTGGTTTGTGTAAGATCAATAATAGATGGCACCAATACTGGTTTTATTGTTTTTGGTACTAGAGCAAAAGGCAATGACATTTTTGGAACTTTTGCCTTCGGTTCCGAAGAAACTATCGGAACCGGAGATTTTTGAGATTTGGAGTCAGGTACCTTAGGGGAAGATGGCATCGAATGACTCTGTTTTTTTGTCTCAGATTTTGAAGAGTTTGATGTCTCCACCTCAGAATGAGCTTCACCAAAAGGACATTTCAATAAGCCCTTGAGAATTATTTTATTGCATCTCTCTGCAAGAGTTCAAGTGCTAAAGCCCTTACAGATATCACAAGGAGGTTGAACTTCCAGATGAGGGATATCCAGACAATAAATGCAAGAAAGATGCCCATCAGAATTGGGCATCTTTCTGCCACAGTCTTCACATTGTTTGACCCCAGAGGTTCCTTTTGTTTCTCTGCCATGTCAAGTCAAAAAACACAGTATATACACACACACACACACACACACACACACACACACACACACACACACACACACGCACACACACACACACACACACACACACACACACACACACACACACACACACACTTGTAGTGAAAAGCAGGGAACAGAAAGGGGAAAGAAAAAAGTTTAGAAAAGTAAAACCCTTTTTTTTTTTGTTTATATTATATACCAATTACGGTATATATAGAATACCCACATGGGTAAAGGAAGGAAAGAAGCAGGTGAAAAAAAAACTTTCAGTGATGGTATTGAAAGGTTACCAATGGTAAGAGAGAAGGAGAGGCCTAATACCAGCAATGGTAAAGTAAAAATACCCTGAGGTAAAAAATTGGGGTAGAAAGCTTGAAGGAATTCACTCACATGAAAAGACTTAAATGATAGTAAGTACTAAAGGTATTAAAGCATTTTGAAATAATATAATTAGGCAAATAAAAAAATTTTTAAGCACTTAGCTGAGAGCATCGGATGACATGTCCAATTTTCTAAGCTGCAAACGAGATCTAAGGTAATGGGAAGACAGGCAATATGGGTAGAGCTTTAGCTTGAGAGTTTTTGGCTCGTGCAAGCTTTGTATAACGGCCAAGTCGGTTCTGAGGGTTCGGAACCGAACCCCACCAGTCAAGAATAAAAGAATATTGACAACATCAGATCAATTATATTCTGTCAATCTGTGAAATCCCAGCAGGCTTTGGAATTCTTGTTGATTACTTTCTTAGCCACTGGTCTCTCTTCTGCACAGTTCTCAAGTGAACTGTATCTTACATTGTGAGATTTTCTCAGCACCCAGTCTGAACAGTTAATTTAAGTCACTATTACACAGTGACATGCAGACTGTCTCAGGGTAAATCTTGATGCCTTCATTATTTCCTTTTACCTATTACAATTTAAGGATGTAAAAGATATCAGTACTCCGCAGCCTCTGGATGAGTAATAATTGACAACCTCAGTTCCATGAAGACAGAGGCTGTGGTGGTATGTGCAACAGTCTGGATGACACATGCACTGCATCTGTCCCCTAAATTATTATGGGGAGAGTGCTCTGGACTTTGTTAAAGATTATCTGCAGATTTCTCTTTCTCCTAATACACTGTCACTAAGGAAGACATCTTGCCCAAATTAAACTTATTATTCCACCATCACACTAATTTTATCTGAGGCTTCCTCAGGGTAACTTGAACCTCCTGCACAGTGTACAAAATTCTACAGCCAGGATTGTCCTTTGTAACTTCAGGTTCAAATATATAACTCCTTTGCTGTGGGATTTGTTATGGTCACCAGAAGCAGCAATGTTGCCTTTTGAGCCCTACATGACCCAGGTTCCTTTGACTGAAATAAGACATTGGTGCATAATCAAATTCACCCACTTAGATAATTAGATGAGAGGCTTCCAGTTGTTTCTGAAGTGAGTGAAGACATCAGGCAGATGCTCATTTGCCTAAATGGAGCCACTTCTATGGAACCTAGTACCTACTTTTGAAAATTATATGTTGTGGCATGCATGGCGTATGCCTGCTATGTCCTTGTGGATATATGTGAAAACAAAAAGTCTGAACATCCCAACATAATACACTAAAAACAGCATGTTATGAGCAGTTAATATGCTGTATAGAAGTGAGTTCTGTGTAACAGGTAAAAAAGAAAGAAAATCTGAGTAACTGTCTTGTACTCTGGGTACATATCTGTTACATGCTGTCTGGAGCAACATCTAGGAGGTACATCAGAAGGCAGCAGTACTGAGCATACAACCTTTTTCAAATTATAAAATACTGAATATTATGGCATTAGTGACGGTCAAGCTTATAGCTACTAGTACTAAAACTGGAACCATAATATAACATTCATTACCCTATTTCTTTGAGCAAAAACATGGTGCCAAAATTATAAAATAGCCAGCTTTCTTTGCAGTATCAGTAACTCTCTGAAAATGACAGTTTCAGAGTCTGCCTATAAATCGCCATATAATCATGTATTCTCAGTATAATATTCATTTGTTGACATTTTTTTTACAAAATATTTATTCACGGTTAGTTGCTCCAGACAAAAATGGTCCCTAGTGTTACAGTGTCTCATGGACCCCATGCTGACATTCAAACTATTTGCTGTCCTGCTAAGAATCATGTTTCTTTTCATCTATTCTTCCTTCCAGATGTCTTTGGAAAACCACAAATGACATGTCTGATATCAAATGAATATAGACTACTCTTCTACTGGCTTGTCAGTCACTCACCAAGTTATCTGGTATCTATGGGTATTTATCTCAGCTCTGTGTGCTATGCTTACTATTGGTGATGGTCTGGCCTGTCTCAACTGTGTGACCTATATCTGATATGTCCTGCATTTGATTAGATTAAGCATACTGTTAGAAGTGCACAAAAAATCACCAGTATCTTTAAAGCACAAAGTGTTTTCATTAATTCTTTTATTCGGTCATTCTTGAATAACCTAGCTAACGTAAACCTAGTACACATAAATAATGCCATTATCTTTAAAAAGTCTGTTTTCCTTCATTCTTTTATTCTTTCATTCTTCTAGTTAACCAGCTTAATCCAATTCATGGTCACAGGGGTGCATGAGACTATCTTGGAACTAAATGGCTGTAAGGCTGTGAACTAAACCTGCACAACTTCCTAGGCTATTAAGATAAACCCATAGGAATGGATGCATATGCATGCAGACATACACATGCACAAATTCTAATATAGTTCACACACCTATGGACAACTTGAAGGGGATCACTAATTTACTTATGACAAGTCTTTTTGATATGGGAGAAAACTGTGCCACCTGGTAAAAACTCACATGGATATTAAACGCTGACAGCAATGAAAATCATCTCATGTGCTTTGCTTCTTGGATGTTTGCAAGATTGCGTGTGTCATTTTGGATAGTTTTCTTCTCTGGTCTCAGCTTACGTCTTATACTAAGGCTCTACAGATTGGCTAATTCTCTAAAGGCCAGTAGCGGGAGCTCATTAAAATTTTTCTTCCAGATTGTCATCCTCAATAAATAGGTTCCTTTTGATATACTCAAATTTTTAAGGTCTAGAAGCTATGTTGTTACTACTGTGACCTAATCACTAGGGATCCTTTCCTTTCAGTGTCTAAAATAGCTGTTCTCTTGGTACTAGCTGTTTCCCATTCTGTTAACTTCCCAAACAAACTGACCTGAGCAAAGAAAACTTCCTTCAGTTAGACCAGCTCTGCCATACTTAAACAAATGAAGTTTTATTGCTGTACTTGGATATAAATGAAAGACTTCTTTGTATGGCTGGGATGACTAGTGTTTCTGTACAGCTATACTTATCTATCTGCTGATATCATGTAAACAGAAATGTGTAAGGTTTCATTATGCACAATAACCCTTAATAACCAGTAAGATAACATTTTAGGCCATGTACTCTAAGCAGAGTATCATATATGTATTGGCCTTGCTGAGGTCGCAGTGGAATTTCTTGAGGGTCCCTATGCCATGTATCCAAACCATGCATAAAAGATCAATTAAATGATACTAAGCAAGAGGTTCTTGCATGCAGAGCTTTATAAATGCTCTGCTATGTTTATCATGAAGGAATTTGTATAACTGTGGAGCCATTTTGGTGCGCACAACTGTTTCCATAATCTAAATGTGATGCTTTCCATTAAAGTTAAAATTATTTTGTATCTGAATGAAGAAAATGAAATGTTTTAAATATATTTGCCTCATCGATTGACTAGTGGTTTTAGAACTTTTATAATGCCACAGACCTTTCTGTCAGGGATCATTTCCCTGAATCTGCTTGTCTTACTGGGTCATTGGCTTCAGAATTTTTTGTAGCATGCAGAAGATTCTAAGACATGGCTAACTGGGAATGAGCACATTTATCCTGTCCCAACTGAGCTCTATGAAGGAGTAAACAAGGTCCCTTAATTCTTTTATGTACTGCCACTGGATTGTCACATAGCTGCCTATAATAGGTGTATTCAAGAAAGCAATATATATACGAACAGTAAACGGCTGCAGGTGAACCAAGGTGCAAAAAGAAAAAGCACTAAAACGAATAAAGCACCTGGGTGACACACTATATTATTTGCTGTAATATTATTTATTCAACAAACTAAAAAATAAAAAAAAAAGTAGTAAGCGCTTTTACAACCTCACATTGCTTCATCAGACAAACTAGTATGAATTAATTTCACTTAAATACATACAAATGAGTTCAATAAATCAATCAGTTTAAAACTCAATTAAAATTTAAGGCCAAAGTCTGTATGCATTCAAGATAAGCAATGCAATGAAAGCAGCTGCATGAAGGATATCTGCATAAAAATATATCTACACAAAAATACAACAGCTTAATCAGACATATATATATATATATATATATATATATATATATATATATATATATATATATTAAAAATATGTATATGTATATATAAAACAATAAATAGCAAATATAAAAACAGTGTAAAATGCATACTAAGACCACCTTAACTAACATAACAGTCTATAGCAGCAGAATGAATAAATAAATAAGGCTATAATCCATATAAACTATTAAATATGGAAGAAATAGGTAGCAAAATTGCAAATTAGTGTCTGAGGCGCCTTGCAAGGCAAACACCTTAACCATTAGGCCACCCTCCCAGCCCTTTTGCCTTCAAAAAAGGGACTAGTGAAGTGGTACCATCTAGACCTGGATATCTATCTGCATTCAGTTAAATTATCCACCCCTGTTCATGTTCTTCAGTGAGGTTTTCTATATCCCCTCCCCTACTATTCCTCTGTATATGCTGTAGGACAAAAAATTTAAATGAATGAGACTGATCTGTATTCATGACATGATTGGCTAAAGCATTAGACTGTTTCTGGTTATTTATGTCCCTCATATGTTCTAAAATTCTCTCTTTGAACATCCTATTGGTTTTGCCTATATAAAACGCTGGGCATTTTAGGCAAAAAACAAAGTAAATAACATCCATACTTCTACAGTCATAGTACTGTTTGGCATGTAATGTAAAATGTCGAGTGGGATGAGTATATTTGGCTATAATATTATTTATTCAACAAACTAAAAAATAAAATAAAAAGTAGTAAGCGCTTTCGCAACCTCACGTTGCTTCATCAGACAAACTAGTATGAATTAATTTCATTTAAATACATACAAATTCTGCTGCTATAGACTGTTATGTTAGTTAAGGTGGTCTTAGTATGCATTTTACACTGTTTTTATATTTGCTATTTATTTGCTTATCTTGAATGCATACAGACTTTGACCTTAAATTTTAATTGAGTTTTAAACTGATTGATTTATTGAACTCGTTTGTATGTATTTAAGTGAAATTAATTCATACTAGTTTGTCTGATGAAGCAACGTGAGTTTGTGAAAGCGCTTACTACTTTTTATTTTATTTTTTAGTTTGTTGAATAAATAATATTACAGCAAATAATATAGTGTGTCACCCAGGTGCTTTATTCAAGAAAGCAGTCCATCTGCTTCAACAACACAGTCATCATAGTTCAAGAGGAACATAACAGAGCTTTTGTCTACCATTTTATAATGAAACATCCTTTTCTTTTTACTAACACTTAACACTCATTTTCCCAACTATTTTTACCTCTCTATCCCCTCCAACTTCAATTTTCAGCTACAAGTGTACCTATCAAGCATTCTGTTAAGCGCATTTATTCTCAAAATATTGCAATTATTTCAGTGTAATGTAAATTATACATATTAACATTTCTCTACAACTCTTAGCTTGTCACTGCAGTCTTATCTTTGTAAAATTAGTTTCAACACTGTTATCCTTGTTTTGTTTGGTAGGTATTCTGGGCTGAACCTGAAATTAGCACATCTTGATCAGCATTCTACCTCATTTAATTTAAATTACTTTTGTTTAACTAAGTGTTGAGGTCTGACTGAAAAGACCTAAATGCCCTTTGGTCAGAAGGAAAAAATCTGCAATGTTTCTGTCTTTGTGCATTGACGGTGACAAACTACACTTTGGCAAGAACACTCAGTATAGCTATATAGGTTTGCTTTCTGTCCATGATGTGGAGTAAAAATTAAAGATTTCTTCATAACAATTTCTGCATTTACAATGTGTACATGCTCCTCATTTGCTATGATCAAAGAACTCATAATTTGTGAAAGCATTCCTGAACTTCCCCATAAAACTGTATTATGTAAAAAGGTACATTGAAGCAATACGCAAGACATCTAGATAGGAATGATGATTCACTGAGAGTCAGTGTATAGTTAGACAGAGTAACAAAACAGAGGAATCCAGCTTTTGTAGGTCCTTGTCCTGTGATGCTATCAGTCAATTCCAGACTGAGAATTTAGCATACTGAAGTCAGATTATGTTCTAGTTTGTTTTAGACAGACCAGTCCTTCACAATCTGTTGTATTTCATGTATTTGCTGTAGAAGGTACCTAGAGCAGAAGACATCCAGTGCACACATAGTTCATAGGTTCATAGGTTCATACTAGGCTATCTGCCCAAGGGCATTTATAAGCCTAGCAAAAGTTGTTACCACCATGCATTTCACTGGCAAGTTTTGAACCCAGGACCCTATGCACTAAAGTCAAAACAACATACCACTATGCTAAATCAGCAGCCAAAGGTTCATAGGTTAGTACTAGGCTAACTGCCTTTGTAGAACATTTTAAGCCTAGCCATTTACCCCATCTGAGAATCAAACTCTGGGCCTTGTGTTTGTAAGGTAAACATCTTAACCCTCATGCCATCTTCCCACCCCTCATACTGGTCCTGACTGATTGATATATAACTGATAAAACATCATCTATTAAATATTTTTGTACTGATTTATTGTGTGTGTGTTTGTGTGTGAGAGAGAACATGTCTGCATGTAGTGTGTTTATGTACGACAATTGCCAATGCACATTTTTGTCTGCATCAGGAAACTAAATACATTAACAGAAAGCCGCTGTGGTGACCCCTAACTGGGAAAAGCCGAAAGAAGAAGAAGAAGAAGATGACCACAAAGCATATTACAACAGATGGAAATGCAAATCATATTGTCAAAACTCACACAGCAGATGTGTCATGACATATTTCTGTCGTGTAATGCCATCATTTGAGTCAGTTAATACTTCTGAATGATCTAAATTACAGTGTTATCAGAAAGAATGTTGTTACCAGCTGGCCATGTCCCCTGGCACTCTGAGACAAGACAGCTTCTGTTGTCAGTTGTAACTGCAATGCAGAATAAAATCTTGCTGACAAATGAAAAGAAAAGCCATAAAAATGACATTCTCTGAAGGAAAACGTGATACTTTGCAGTGTAAATCTATGAATGGGAATGCAGTCTAGACCAAATTCTTTTATCTTTTCTCAGTTACACCACTTGGTTTGTAATTTTTGCACTTGTTGTTAAAATGAACGTAAAAAGGAACTTTTTACTTTTTAAAGGAGATGCTCAGTCTGAAATTTAACATTGCTGCTTTGGTTTTAATACACATGTAGATTACTACTGCAGCGGTTGTGTGGAATTATGGTACTTATAGAACAAAGAACAGGAAAATCATAACTGGGCAGACCAGTGTTGTACGCAGATTTTAGAAAACAAATCTCAACAGACTCAATTTTGAATGTTTTTCATCAGGGTAGGAACATTATTAAGATTTATTTAACAAAATATCATATTTGCATACACTAGATTTATCATCTCCTGATGTTAAGTTGTTGTTGTTGTTGTTGTGTCTTTTGGCTTATCCCGGTTAGGGGTCGCCACAGCTGAACTCCGGTCCGCTAATGTTTGGTAGTGGATTTTTACGTGCCGAGTTACCGGCCCTGACGCACAACCTTCAATGAAGGCACGCCCATTCATGCATGCCTCCATACACAAGACGCTCTAGCTGAGAATCGAACGTGACAACGTCTTGCTGTGAGGCGACAACGCTACCATAGCACCACTACCGTGGATCATCTCCTGATGTTAAGTAAGATTCTTAAATAAAGTGCTTTGCATGCAACAGATTTGTTTGCTAATGGTGGACAGCATTGTGAAATTCAAAGAAAGCATAAAAAGGCAGGACAAAAAATACAAGATTAAGAAAACACTGACCAACAAAACTGACAGAATGTGTTTGGGATTACAGCATTCAAGTAAAGTACATTCACTAAAATCAAGCCAGAGCAATGCAGTTTATAAATACTCAGTGTTTCTCCCTTTTAAGGGAGCACAAGCAACAGCCAGCCAACCAGCCTTGACAGAGACACAAGATATAGCCTTATGTATAAACAAATTAATAGGTATACACTAAGCATGTAGACCTGAAAACCATCAAGATGCTCAGTCAGCTAACTGGATGAGTCATGCCTCCCGAATCAGGAATGAAATGCCAAGTGCTTCTCATGGTATTCAGCTGGACATCCATCCAAAAGTGGTTACTGGTTTGGTCAATGGCATCTATTTAGGTGTGGGCAATGTCTATGGGTCAGTGTACCTCATGGGTATTTTAGTACATTACATTGATCCTGCTGAGCTATTTACATATAGATACAGTATTTGTGTTTTGTCATTAAAGCCAGCATTTCAGTGTGGTCCCTGGTCTCTACCAGACACACTACCATGGGACCGAGTCCGACAGATATTTGCCCCCACACCCTTCTCTTGTAGGGAGATGAGCTGACAGAACCTAGTCACTCCTCCCTTTCTCCACTAACAGCAGCAGGTGCCTGAGGAACTAACTGAACTTTGGATCATACTCAGAACTGTATCACTTTGTGCCAACACAGCTGGACAAGACTGAACATACACCACCAATAATATTACTACACCACTTTAGATATTCATTCCCATTCACCTTTCCCTATGTCAGCTTACCCCCTTAGGCAACACTGCCTTTATAAGTAAAATTTCTCCTTAACTCAAAAATAAACTAAAAGAGAGAGAGAGAGAGAGACTAGAAAATCAAACAACTTCTTTAATTTCCCAAATGGCAAACAACTATATGTCCCTCTACAAAATGCCTCTTCAGAACTGTAGCTGGGTCATCTAGTACTCTGTACAGTTCTTTAAACTGGTGGTGCCCCTCAACTCAGATATGAAGAGGAAGAAAAAAGCTCAAACTGTAGAAAGCTGCTTCCCATATATGTAACAGGCAGCTCTGCTACAGTTAAATCACCACACAGGATGTGCTCCAGTTCTTCAGCCATGACCACAAATGCAATAATCAGCATTAATTTAAGCAATGGTGGTGCTGCACTGCTGTACCATTGACAACTTCTAATTGCCCCATAACACCTTGCATCTGGAGCCACCACCCTAGGTACTACTCTATTCCACTTAATGGGAAACAAACAAGGTGAAATCTAAACTATTACACTGATCAACAAAAAGCCTGCTTATCACACCAAAACCTATACTGGGCTGAAATTAAGTTTCACCTTTGCCAGCAAAATACTAACAGATACATAAATTATCACAAAAAATGTTATTCAGTGCCTCACCAAAGTTCAGTCAGATGAAGTGAAATTGAAAAAACCACCTAATTCTGTCCCATTCCCCTCTCACTTATTCCCTCTGCCTTCCTCGGATAATGCTTTAACTAATTCAGTACAAAAACAACTTCTTTTATTGTATTACCAAATCCAAAGTCCCTGAACTGTTTATAAAACTACCTGATAAATTACATCACATTAATTAAAATCTACATTCAAAATTCCTGAAAAAAGCAGCACCATATACAATATAATACCCTTAGTCAAATTTACACTCTTACCCTAACCACTGGAGCCATCTCCTCTTCTTGAAAATCTGCTATAATTATCAGTATATCAAATACTTCCAATCCTACACTCTGGGAACACTAGACCAATAGCAAATCTGCCTCCGCTACTAAAATGTTAAAAAGCTTATAAGAAAACAAAGATTCACATTTATTAATGGCTACAGAATCTTATGTGATTGATAACATGAGTTCCCATAAGGCTTCAGCACAACTGTCCTGTTCCATAGTGCTGGCCTTAATGATCCCAATATTTTGAAGAGTCTCATTACTGAACCATTGCTTACTGATCTGAAAGAGGCCTGGGGTCATGTCAGTCATACACCAACTTCACAGGCTATTATTTTCAGGAATCATTACATGGCTAAGTGACTACCTCACAAATAAAGCTAAATGGGTTTGGTAGTTACATCCTATCCCCCGGAACCCTAACAACAAGTATCCCACAATGTTCCATTTTTAAACATATCTTATTCTCCCTTTATATAAATGAACAAGAAAGAAAATGAATTCCAATATTCTACTTATACATTTATATACTTTTATACATACATATGTACAATTTTCAGAATGTAATACAAAACAATGATTTGCTCCTTAACTTTTAGATTTTAATATGTTGAGATGTTCATGCTTTGTTTTTCTTTAAAACCTCCAGCTATCACATATGTACACATTATGCTTTTATTTACAGTAGTGTTTTGACTAATACCACATACTGATATATGTATACATCTTATGTTTTGCTTTGACACCAGCTATCAGATGTACCCACCTTATGTAGTTATGTACAGAATTGACAGCTTATCTTTTTGTTACTTGGAGTTGTCCATCTCAACTCTCCCTGACTTTAAGGAATATCCACAATTTCGCTTCACACTTTTTGCCCTGGACTTCATAAAATAATGATTTTTGGTAAATCACTGAGACCTGCAATCAGTCAATAATGCCAGACATTAGAATTTTGTATTTCTTACTGTTCAGAAAATGCATGATGATGCAAAAACTGTTGATCCATTAATGTTAAAGTTGAATTATAGTAATATAGTTAAGAAATCTATTTATTAATTTTACATTTGTTTACTGGGAAAGTCTAACTGGGTGTGAGCCCATTTTCTGCAGAAGCCCAGGGAAAAAAGCTCCACAATATTTACAACAGAATAAAGCTTACATTATTACAAGGACACAAATAGGCTAAAGCTTACTTGAGAACATTACTGCAAGGACAAAGTTGATCCACTTATGTTCTCCAAACAAACAAATCCAAACTGCAACTCAGGAAACAAACAAAGGCTCAAGGACACAAAGTCTACAAAGCGAAAAAAAAGTAAAAACAGGTTTATTACTTTGCAACTAAACAGTATGATACAAAAATAAACGGTTAAGCGTTTTTCATCTTAATTTAGAAGATTTCTTCAGACCTACAACAGTAGCACAAGTGCTCACTTTAATGCAGACCACATGGTGGTTTCAAAAAACATTTACCAATGGTACTGCATAAGTAATTAAGCTTGGACACATGACCTCAGCAACAAGTCAAATACAAAAACAGCAAATGTGAAAACCTGTAAAGAACAAAAATGTACAGCTGCTTTTGTGCACAAATAAAGAAACATTAAATCACTGCATTTAGGTGGACAGAGTGTAACTCTTAAAATATGTGATAAAAATGATGAAAAAACTATGGAAAATATATATATAAATGTAAATGTTTATTTACACATTGTTATGAGTTACAAGAGCGCTCCAAGTGGACTAAAAGAACACTGCACTAAAAATAAAATAAAATAAAATAAAATAAGAGCCTGCAATTTCAACTTTAACCAGTGTTGGTCGACTTGACTGTAATGCTTTCACAAATCACCAACAAGGGTGAAGCAAGCTTAGATGTAAGATGAGACATATTTTTAAAGGTTTAAAACATGAAGCGAAAAACCTGCATTCTTTTACTCAACTACAAATAGAGCTGTTTAAAAAACTTAGTTAGACAAAAGACTTGTCTAGCGCATTAGACTCTTTAATTTCAGAATACAGGCAATAGAAGTGACTTCATTCAAACCTGGGGATTATAAGAGTTGAGACGCAGCTGGCAAATCAACTCCTGTCTTTCCAAAATTAGATGATAAGGACCCCCTTTTAGATTAACAGTAACCTGACAAATCACTCTAAAGTAAAAGTGGTGTGTTGAGTGTTCAGCACAATGCCTTGCCAATGCGTTAGAAGGTGACGTTTTTCTAATATGGTATGTGTGCTCATAAATCCTCTCTCTCTCTCTGCCTGTCTTACCAACATAATATGCTGGAAAGGCTACACAACTAGCCAGGTAGACAACGGATTTAGAGTTACAGTTAAATCTACCCTTAGTTTTTACCTTAAAGGAACCTGCTGTGAATTATGTCCATGTTGCTATATATCTGCAATAGTTACAGTTTTCACATTTAAATGTACCACTAGATCTACTACAGGTCTGGGGTTCCATTTCTAAGACCTGTTTCAAGTTCCTGTTCTTCCTGTAAATAAAAGATGGTAAATTACCCAACTTCTCCAACACGTCTGGTTCCATCATGAAGATGATCCAGTTTCTTTTAAATATAACCTCAATTGCTTTGACTTCCAAACAAAATGAGGTGACAAAACTACTTGAAATCTTTCTAGTCACTACACCTACTGTTTGTGTACAATCATGATTTGTATTAGTGGTTACTTCCAAATTCACATCCTTTTCTGAGATGATTGACCTAATAGTAGGTCTAAGAAATGGTTTATAAAACCCTTCTCTCCTTTTGTTTACAACTTTATTTACTAAATCAAGGACCAGTGTGTCTGGGTAACCTCTCTTAAGAAACATAACTTTAAGTGTCTCACATTCTTCAAGGAAAGTCACTTCATCAGTCACCATCCTTGCTGCACGGACAAGTTGTCCTTTAAGTATAGATCTTTTCTGATATATAGGATGGCAACTTGTGTAGTGAAGCATGGTGTTAGAATATGTGGGTTTACGGTAGATCCTGGCTACATAGCGCTGTTCTTCTATGTTCTTTTTTAACTCAATGTCTAAATACGTAATGGAATTCTCATGATATGTGTGGGTGAACTTGAAAAAACTGGTGCTGCTGTTAAGATGTTGCACAAAACTCTGGGCTTCGGATACAGTACCCTTAAACAGTATAAAAATGTCATCCAAAAATCTTGTGTACATCTTTATTCTGTCAGACCACTCATTATCAGAAAGAATGTTTTTATGTTCCCAGCTAGCCAGCACCAAGTTTGCATAGCTCTCCCCACATGGTGAACCCATAGCCACACCAATTTGCTGATTGTAAATCGTATTGTCGAACATTACAAAGTTGTTAGTCAGAATAACTTCCATGATTTCTTGAAATAACCTAATTTCTCTACTGTTGGCCCCATGCACTAATAGTCTCTCGACTACCCCCTCAATACCTTCCTCATGGGGAATAGAGAAATATAAGTCAACCATGTCTAATGTTACATCTACTGTGTTACATTGACAGGATGACATCATTAAGGGATGAAGCATTCTATCATGCAGTTTTGGTGAATGAAATAAACATGGCTTATAGAGCCATTAATATTTTTCTGGATGAACTTTTACTGTTCGATAATCTCTTGATTTGTTTAACCTTTTTAAAGTCCACTCCTCTGAAATCCCAAAGATTTTGGTATTCACAAAATCCACTCCAGTGTAGTTGATCCACCACCGTGACCCACTGTGGCTGCGGGGGGGGCCTCAATCATGGAGACCTTCTCTGAGTTCATTGACCGTAAAATTGAAAATGTTATTTAATGACTTCCCCGTGTTCTTCGTGACTCCTGGGATTTTCTTGATAAACATAGGAAGACTGTGTATTGTGACAACTATTTATTAATTACCATGAACATTAAAAACCTATTTAAGGTCATTCCACATGAGTTAGGATTGATTTGGTTTGGTGAAGTGATTTCGAAGTTCAGGCTATTGACAGACAATGTTACACTTGTTTCACATTTTATGGAACTGGTCCTGAATAACAATGTTGTTTACTTTGATGGTGAATATTTCAAACAACTGGAAAATGTTGCTAAGGGGGGGGGGTGGCACATGATGCTCCCAGTGTTGCAAATGCTGTTCTACTTAGGTGGGAAATGGAAGTTGTTTTTTAGACTTGGTCTGTTTGTACATTGTAAACATTATTTTCATTATTTAGATGATATATCTGTGGTGTGGTCCAGTTACTTGGACCAATTTATTAAGTTTTATGAGCGACTGGAGTCGTCCGCTACACATTGGAAGTTCACACACAGTGTTAATGCAAGTAAAATACACTACTGGATATTGAAATCAGGAAAGTGGTTGATGGTAAATATGACACATCTGTCTATAGAAAACCGACCTTTTGTAATGCATATTTGCATTTCAAAAGCAATCACCCATTACTCCAAAAGAAGTATGTAATTAAAAGTCAGTTCGTCAGAGCGTCCAGGTTAACATCTGATGACAAAAATTGTATTAATCAATTCGACAAGCTGAAAATCATGTTTTTAGAATGTGGCTATCTAGAAAATATGGTAGATACTTTTTACATGCAAGTTTTAAGCACTAAAAGTGACAGATATGTCCCGATTATTATTAAGGGGCTGCAGAATGGTAATGGTATGATTTGCAGAATGATCACAGTAATGATGGTTATCATTTTTTAAAATGCCCAGGCAATCACGACAACATGATCTTACATTATTCTTTAGATGCTCTGGATATCCAGAACATCTTATGTAGGAAGTGGATGATTTTACAGTGTGATGATGACCTCAATTCTTGTTTAGGTCAATTTTCAACTTTTACCTATAAGAATAGATCTAACATTAAGAGAATTCTAGAAAGACCTGTACAACCTTTGCATAACTACTCTTTTAGAACTTCTAAATGTGGCCATTGCACCCAGTGCCTATATACTGACACAGACCCTGAAGGTGACCCTTTTTGTAATGTTACAAAAATGGATGACCATGAGGAGGTTTAATTGCCTCTCTGAAAGGGTAGTCTATGTGACTAAATGCTGTTCCTGTCTGGCTTTTTATGTGGGAAAAACTGTTAATGACTTGAACAAATGGATTTATCAACATCTTTTAAGCATCGCCAAGGGAGATAATAAGAGTGCTTTCACCAGACATGCCACCATCTGTAGGAACATACAAAGTTCAAATTCCTTATTCTTGAGAAGATATAGGTGGCTCTCTATGATGGTGATTGACAGAACCAGCTTCTGCATAAAGAAATGATGTAGCAGCTTTCTCTCGATGCATGTAATTTTCCCAACCTCAATAAGGTTATTTCTATCTCTAGTGAACTTATACTTATATCTAAACTATAAAACATGGCAGTTTAATATTTATGTTTAATATTTATTTTGATGGTTTTAGTTTTTATTGCGGTACCGCATTGTACCTTTAAAATTTATGGGGGTGTTTGCGACAATGTACTTGATTGGATATAGCTGTGTGGGTGTGTACCTGGTAAAGTTTTTAAAATGGCTTTTTTGTTTTAATCTGTTATGGTTCTGATGATGTGTATGAAAGTGTTATAGATGAAAACACTTAACCGTATGTGAACAAAGTCTTCCTTGGAGTCCATTTGCCACCTGCTCATTTAGTTTTATTATTTGAAATTGTATACACTCCAGAGTCAGGTAACTGCTCAGTTTGGTTTTATCAGTCATAATATATGTTCATAAGCAGTATATGTGGGAAATACTGTTAATGACTTGAACAAATGGATTTATCAACATCTTTGCAGCATCGCCAAGGGAGATAATAAGAGTGCTTTCACCAGACATGTCACCATCTGTAGGAACTTACAAAGTTAAAATTCTTTATTCTTGAGAAGATATAGGTGGCTCTCTATGATGGTGATTGGCAGAACCAGCTTCTGCATAAAGAAATGATGTAGCAGCTTTCTCTCAATGCATCTAATTTTCCCAGCCTCAATAAAGCTATTTCTATCTCTAGTGAACTTATACTTATATCTAAACGATAAAAAATGGCAGTTTAATATTTATTTTGATGGTTTTAGTTTTTATTGCGGTACCGCATTGTACCTTTAAAATATTTGGGAGTGTTTGCGACAATGTACTTGATTGGATATAGCTGTGTGGGTGTGTACCTGGTAAAGTTTTTAAAATGGCTTCTTTGTTTTAATCTGTTATGGTTCTGATGATGTGTATGAAAGTGTTATAGATTAAAACACTTAACCGTATGTGAACAAAGTCTTCCTTGCAGTCCATTTGCCAACTGCTCATTTGGTTTTATTATTTGAAATTGTATACACGCCAGAGTCAGGTAACTGCTCAGTTTGGTTTTATCGGTCATCATATATGTTCATAAGCAGTATATGCATAAGCTCAAAGTAGCAGCACATACATACATACATATTCTATACATACACACATATGTTTTATGTGTATATATATATATGTATAGGCCAACTTCAGAAGACTGAAAATTCAAACTACTGAATGATGGAATTTGTCCCTTTTCCACTGTTGTGCAATCTTGTAGTTGTTATATATAGTTAGCAGGGGATGTGGGGAACGCACACACACATATGTGTGTGTGTGTGTGTGTGTGTGTGTGTGTGTGTGTGTGTGTGTGTGTGTGTGTGTGTGTGTGTGTGTGTGTGTGTGTGTGTGTGTGTGTGTGTGTGTGTGTGTGTGTGTGTGTGTGTGTGTGTGTGTGTGTGTGTGTGTATATATATATATATATATATATATATATATATATATATATATTAATATTATCACACACACATATACTTAATCTAACCAGCATTAATATTATAGGTTCATAGGTTCATAGGTTTATACTAGGCTATCTGCCCTAAGGCATTTATAAGCCTAGCCCAAATTTTTGTGGCTTACGCCACCCCTTATATGAAAAAATACTGTGCCCATTAGTTTGTTGTGCCTCTGTCCAGCAGTGACACAGAGATGATTCCCGGGGTAAACCTATGATCTCCCATCCACAGGTCAAGATTTCTCTTGAACAGAGCCAGCGAGGTGCTCTGCCTCACATGGACCAGGTTTTTATTCCACAGCATAGGGAGTCTCTGAGTGATAAATCTATCCCTCCAGCACGTCCTATTTATATCCATGCTAAGGTTTAAGTCACTTGCTCTAGTGGTTTTGGTGGATTTGGATTTTTTGAGGTGGAAAATGTCCATTAATTCCGGGTTGGACATGGCCTTGTATGTCAGGCACATGTCACCTCTGAGCAGACGGTATGCGACTGAATAGAGCTGGAGTTTCTTCAATCTGGCAGCATATGACAGATTTTGGAGTCCCTTTATCCTTTTGGTGAGGAACTTTTGGGGTCTCTCCAATTGCTGCAGATGTCGTTGACAACAAAAATATCTAAACAAAATACTGACAAAAACTGACCATATCCAAAAAGCAATGCTATGCCAGGGTGCAAGCCCCCCACACTCCTCACAGCCCCCTAGTTATATATACTAACTCAGAGGTCACACAACAGAGAGGAAAGGGCATGGCATAAGTGCTGCTCTGTTATAACTTACATTTTGTTAACAGTTTGTGTTTGGATACTTTTTGATCAGAAAAGCACACCCATTTCTTTTCCAAAGTAATTTTGTTAGCGGAGCAGAGGAAATAAACAACTTAACTTTCCAGAAAACTAAACAATGAAAATCAGCAACACAAAACACTTCTGTTTAAACCGAAAGTTAAGTTACAACTTGAAACTGGTGCTCAGGGTTACAGGACATTTCAGTAGTCTCTCTCAGTTGCACCTCTGTGAATATACTCACAAAAATACAGGACAGTTCTTCCCCATACTTAAACCTACCAGCATGATTTCTGGGTTATAGTCCTCATTATTTTAATACAAAAAGCATTTAAAAGTGTCTCATTGTGGCAGTAAAGAAGCAACATTTAGATACTAAAGTTTATCTAAAGCAGCATAAGTAATCTTTGGCTCCTCCACTAAGACAGCCCTTTCTAGTAAACATAAACATTCCACAGGACTACTGCCTCAAAGTGTTTATTTCCCCAGCCTCAGACAGTCTCTGTCTTCACCACAGACAGATCTGCAAATACACAGTCCAGATGACTTAGAACTGCCCAGTAACATCAGCCACACTGGTCTTGAGGTGCCTTTTAATACAGCAGGTTAGCTTTCAAGTACTCTCAACTGGAAACCCGGACCTACCGCTTAAGGG
Source organism: Protopterus annectens (assembly GCF_019279795.1). Classification (NCBI taxonomy): domain Eukaryota; kingdom Metazoa; phylum Chordata; order Ceratodontiformes; family Protopteridae; genus Protopterus; species Protopterus annectens. Next base: position 535,466,851 of record NC_056750.1, read on the forward strand.
CCAGACAGCAACAGCTTTGCTATTCCTAACTTCATGCTAGCCTTCTCATATGCTACAATATTTCCTAAATACCCCCTGTTTAGCTTTCAGTTCAATGTCATGGTGCTAAAACAAACTTGCTACTGCCTAGATTAGTCTATCTGTTGGGCAGAAACTTAGTGAAGCCATCATGCCATGCAACACTAGATAACCGGATGGGTGGCCCCAAATTCTTCCATAGTATGCCAAGTGTTGCCCTCACTGAAGCAAATCTTGAAAAATGGTTTATTGGCTAGCCTTGTAATGGCCTGTTGACTGACTGGCTAATACTATTCCAGAAATATTTGGAGCTATGAATCATACAATGTACTGGCATTTGTACTTCAGTATCATATCATGTCACACAATAATTCAACAAAATTCGGCTTTATAATGCTACATGAAGATATCGCACAGAAAACAAAAGTTTCAGAGACAGTATAGAAACACAGATTTGTAAAGACAAAATTTTGCCTCTGTAGATTTCAAGAAAATTGTTGCTGTACAGGATATTACCACCACAATATACAATACACTGCAGTGTTCAAGTGGTGTGAGAAAATATTGTTTACTGGTCACAACTGTTAGCTGAGTATTCTTTGGGAGGAGAGGGTGCCATTAAATAGTTGTTCAGCTATTCAGGGAAACTAACTACACATACTCTCCCAATGATTTATTACATGAAGCAAGACGGAAAGTCTCATGTCCATATGACAAGGAGCTGACTCCATCTGATGCATCAGAGAAAACTCTGTATTAGTTTGCACAAATGCAAAGAGACACCACCAGTAAACAAATGAAGTCACTGTAGAATGTTCCAGATACTACGGCTTTATAGGCAAGCGGGTCATTCTGTATTTAAAACATTGATCATACTAAGCCATCATTTTTGGGGTCATATCCCACACCATTCTAAGATACAACTTTTACAAGTTCTAGAATTCTCTGTGTCAAAAAAATACAATTTTCATAATTCTGGAGAAATCCAGACCTACCTGAAATGAATTATCAACTTTCAGGGGGTAATGGATTTTCAAGAATATATCTAGCACCATTTTGGGAAAATAGTACCAAAACTCTGAAAACATTATAATTTTTGTGAATATGGTATTAATGATGCAGGTGTGACAAGATATTATTTAAGATATCTGACCTTTGCACCTTCAGAACACAAAACACTGACCAGATCCATGTTCAAGACAACCTGTGTCTAACTAGCAGGTGCTAGAGATGCAAGGTCCATGGCAGGATAATGGCAGTGTGCATCATATGGCTCTTTCATCCTGAGGGGATGGAAGCAGTTTGACTTACTGCAAAGAGAAAATCCTATGGGAGCTCTGGGTGGTGCGGTCTGTGGTGTTCGAGCCAGAGGAACATGACCCCACAGGATAACTTAACAGTTCAGGGATCAGTCATGCTGGGAAACCCATATGCTTTCCCTTCCTCGAAGACTGGCATTTTTAACCTCCCTGAAATACCATGGAGATGTTAGAAGCTTCTGTGGGGGCAGAGAGAGACGTGACTGGTTCTTGCCTCATAGGGAAACAAATGAGCTGGTGCTGGTTCTCATCCCCATGAGGAACTAATGCTCTTAACAGGTCACAGGTGAGCTGATGGGTGGCAAGCAGACAGTTTAAAAAAGGACCAACTAATATGTGACTTATGATCCCGGGATGATCCTTGGCAGTCTTATTTGTGACCAGATATAGTGAACATGTAACATAGTGCTAAAAATCACTATTCCAAAAGGGTACTTTACACATTTTCTTAACATTTTTTCATCTCTTCTGTATATGACATCTAGTTCCTTCAGTCAAAACTCAAAAGTCACATAATTTGTACTGTCTGACTCTTATCAGCTGTCTCAATGCAAAACCCAAAGGTGTTAAACTTAAAACATGCTCAGTCATTCAGGCAACACAGCTTATTCAGAAAAATGATAAAGGAAATGTTACACATTCTTTTCTGTTTTCCCCCTTTAAACAAAATATGGGTGATTCAAACTATAGTGTGCTTCAGGCTCATATACAGCTTTTCTCAGGTCTTTAAGTTTCACCCTCTCATATATCATATTTCTCAAACCTCCAGCCATTACAGATCATACCTCTGGCCTTTACAAATCATAGCAGAGGGTCAGAAAGAGGAGCGTATTTTTTTTTTTTTTTTTTTACAATAGAAGGCCTTTATATACTAGACCCTAAACAGTTAGTAGCAGTGAATCTTTGTATAGGCTTAGCTTAGGTATTTAAGAAAGCGTGTTCTCACAGATTTATTATGATCTTTATAAAGTCAAGCATATGAGGAGCAAGACTAAATCCATGGGCCAACATCATAACACTATGCCTAAATCATAGCAGTAGTGAGGTAGGCCTCCATTTTTTAATTACCTGGATCTGGGTAATGGACTTTTTTTTACCTGAAACAAGATGAAGGTTTACTGATTTCATATTGATCATTCAATACAAAAATAAAGTACTGCAGCTAATTGATTTAATAACGATGGTCTTTAAAGAACAGTATTGAACCAGTAACACACACTACTACTGATATCTTTAATGACATTACTTTTGCAAATTCTGCTTTATGTTTAAATATACACTTCATAACTCAAATTAAAAGTAAAAAGCATGCTGTAACTATATGAGATATGAAAGTCTGTCATCTGACAAACATTTTTTGTCAGTGCAGCCCTTTTTCCACTTCTCAATTTATTAAAGTCTATCTTTGTAAGCAGCAAAATAATCTATATGATAAGCTTTTTAAAATTAATTTACTTTTTGTTTTTATACATTAATAAATGTAAGTAACAGCTTTCAGATGCAAATACAGCCATAAATATCACAATATGCTATACGCTAAGACTTCACTATTAACACAGAGGATGGCTTCATCTTTTTATTTCAAAAAATGTATAGTATGAAGCAGCCTTTTTTATCTGTTAAATTGACAGAACTTGAAATATTTGCTGTCACAAGCTGTGTTACTTATTGGTTAAACTGAAAATGAGATGGAGTGAGCCAAAAGTTCAAATGTGAAAGATGGTATGAAGATCAGAATAAAATCCCATGCACAGAAGCATGGCCATATTGTATTGCAATAAGGAACAAACTGATGTGGACAATATGGGGCTAGTTTTACAAATTCAGATCATTTGTCTGTGGATTTAAAACAAATTTATCTCTTAAAACAGACATTCTTTTTCACAAAGAACATTATATAAATTGACGCGTTTCGTTCAAATTTAATCCACCTTGGACTTCATCAGAATGCCAAATAAATCACAATAGGTTGCTTAAAAGCAATATGAACATAACCATGTGACTCTATATATCAAATAGGAAAATGTGTTCAGTTTCAATTAATCAATTTCATAATTAAAACATTTCATGTACATATTTTATAGTATCATATTATTAAATCCAACTATAAAACATTAAAAATTAAAAATAATAATAATAATTATTATAATTACAATGAAAATGAAAAATAATAAATAATAGTGCCGATAAAACTAACGAGTGACACATAGTCACTGTCAGGGTCTCTGTGCTTGTAGAAAACATTTTATATTGATCACATCGTTTAAACCAGGAATCTCATCAGCTCTAAGTAAAATCTGCCAAAGAGTTTCCTTACACTCTAACTTTATTTTATAATTACCAGAGAACAGATCATCATTTACTTTGTCTAAGACAGAAAATCTGAATTTCTTAAAATCAGCGCAAGATGCAGCATGCCTAGCTAGAGCGTTAGAAAGGTCACTTTTCTTAATAGCTAAAGTATGTTCGTAAATACGTTTGTTGAGGTTCCTAATAGTTTTTCCTACATAAAAATGTTCACATGTGTCACAAATCGCTATATATACAACATTTTGTGTCTTACATGTGTAATAACCATTGCAGTTGATGGTCTTATGTAGATGTTTAAGGAAAATAGTGTTGGTTCCAGAAATATATCTACATTGTCTGCAATGGTTACAAGGAAATGTACCAAAATTAGAACCCTCATACTGAACAAAACTTTTAACCTCCAACAAACTTTTAATACTGACAACTTTTTTCTGGTCTTAAGAAAAGACAAGGCAAGGCCTATCCTATACCAAAAACATGTAGGAAATGATTCCTTAGTTACTTCCAATGGGTTAGCCATCACTGATAATAATTTTGGTCGGGATTACAAGTTGGCTTTTTCCATACCTATTGTAAATGAAATGTTGAGTATTAAGCACATAATTATGAACAACTGGAAAGTTATTATGGGTAATAATGACTTGTGTTCCATTGTGGGCAAATTTCCATTGTTCACTTACAAAAAAGTTGTCAGTATTAAAAGTTTGTTGGAGGTTAAAAGTTTTGTTCAGTTTTCTACAAGCACAAAGACCCTGACAGTGACTATGTGTCACTCGTTAGTTTTATCGGCACTATTATTTATTATTTTTCATTTTCATTGTAATTATAATAATTATTATTATTATTTTTAATTTTTAATGTTTTATAGTTGGATTTAATAATATGATACTATAAAATATGTACATGAAATGTTTTAATTATGAAATTGATTAATTGAAACTGAACACATTTTCCTATTTGATATATAGAGTCACATGGTTATGTTCATATTGCTTTTAAGCAACCTATTGTGATTTATTTGGCATTCTGATGAAGTTCAAGGTGGATTAAATTTGAACGAAACGCGTCAATTCACATTAGACTCTTGTGGTTTTGTCTATCCTGGCATTTTCTGACTTGCAGTTCAGTTTTAGTGTTGTGTATTGTTTTAACATTATATAAATATATGGAACAAAATCTCTCCAGTGAACGGCAGATGCACTGTGCATCTGTAAAACTACAACAGAGAATTTAATTAGAAAGAGCATACTCAGATAATAGCTGTAGGCCTCAGCATCTGTACTGTACTGGAAAGATTTAAAGTAATGTCTTACCTGTCAGCCAAGATATGAGACTCATTTACAAAACTGTCCCACTGGTTAGGGGAGTAGGTGACATCAGTAAGAACTACTTTGAGACAAAGGATTGTAATATACACTTAGAAGGCTACCCCTGGAATTCATGAAGCTCAGAGCGAGGCCGGCGTAAGATTTGCGCCGGCCGTGCGGCGTATATATGGAGTAGTCACGCCATATGCATATTAATGAAGGTGCGTAGCCGCCACAGCCATATGCATAGGAAACGTGCGCGAGTGCAAGGGGCATATCGAAGTTGTGCAGGGAGGCGTGTCAATGTCGGCTGTCGAGGAGCAACCTAAACTGTTGAATATTATATTCTGCCAGCAATAGTAATAGTACCTATCAGTGTCCGTGGATACTGAAACGTATGCAAAGCATAGTCCCTGAGAACAGAAAATGAAGAATCAAACACAAATGCACAGTAGGGAATAACGGGTCCCTACCCTTGAACAAATGACATGAAAACTGTGTGCCCATAGTCCAACATAGTGTTGATAGCTATACCATGTGGAAGTGAAACATATCATATATTAGCGCGCCGCCAGTAGGTACGTCCAGTGCAACGGAGAGGGTCACCAGCCGACCCATAATGTGAGGGAGGGAACATAGCTGTGCAGATGTGTCCATAACAAAATACATGAGGAGAAATGTATATATATGTAGTGACCGTATGTCGAATCAATCCCACAAGTCATGTAATAGTCACATACAAAAGGTATGTCCGTATTTCACATACCAAATGTGATAGGAAATAGCATATGCATGTAAACGAAACAGAAGGAGCATATAAACAGCCATAACAATACGGACACATGTAGGCCGAAAGGAAAAGTATGATCCGTACTGTTGACCAAGATTACCACCTGTCCCATATTGCGAGCGACAGTCCCTCTGTGGGCAGATGTGTCCTGACACAAACATGTAAAACTGGCAAATGTCCAGAGAATATAGGACATAATTCTTCCGTAGATGTCATGCAATAGTTGCATTAAACATATTTCACTGAACGTATATTACATAAATGTCATAACAAACAAAAGAAGATACCGAAATGCTACAAGAATAAGCATAGATATAGGCAAGAATTGTAAGTTCTATCTGCTGAACTGACCATGGGTATGTGTCGGCCTGTAAAATATGCTGTGTTCACCGCAAATGTCACAGTAGGGTTGCCACCTTTTCAAATGGCCAAAGTGGGACATGTTTGGTACAGACATCAGATTTTACAGGCCGACACATACCCAAGGCCAGTACAAAGGACAGAACGTAACTGTTTTGCCTACAGAAAAGCGTATTCTTGTAGCAGTTTAGTTGCTTATTCTGTTTTTCATAATATTTAGGTATTTCAGATACAGAATAACTGTTTAATGCAACTATCACATAAAATATAAGAAATAATTTTGTTCTAAAATCTCAGAACATTTGCCATGTTTACAATTACATGTCAGGACACAACTGCCCAAACAGGGACTGTCCCTCACAAACTGGGACAGGTGGTAACCCTATGTCACACTGTGGCCAATTTAAAAGGTGGAAACACAACCGTCGACTGTGGGGAGGCATTGTCCACAACAGTCAGACATGTGTAAGGAATAGCTTGGACATAGGAAAAGGTGCCATCCTACCAATAAGTACAACAGGCTGGCAAAATCCGGAAGGCAGCTGTATAATCCGAATGTGTATGTGACACAGTCGAATGGGTAGTACCCGGATACACCAACCAAGTAATGAAAATGAGGTATGGGCGTGTACCTATGTGCATGAGGTATAGCATGTGGAAAGCAAACATGGCAGGGTAGTCCACACAACCATAAAGGTACCCGACACATGTAGGGTAGTCAATGTGTAACTCTGGCTGTGTCATGGGCCAACAACCAAAGTAGTGCTCTATGGGGTGTGAGGAATTCACGTGTGAGGGGTGGGTGTTTAATGGTAAATTCCTCAAAGGCAATACTGTGTCATATGCAGAAAAGGTGAACCAGAGGTGTACGAGGGGGCGGCGGGTGAAGTGGAAAGAAACACAACCACATGTAGAAACAGCTGCAAGTCAAGCAGACAGGCCATAGTGTAGAACAAAATCCCACAAACATATGAATATGGAAATATGCGAGACAAATGTATAGATACGTCACTGTCACATACCCACAGATGGGTCCTGATGGAACTGGCCATAACAAACGCAACACACCTGGATGCATAATGGCCTACCCAGCATACCCTCCACAACACACAACCTGCCACCATACCAGAACGTCCACCAAATCCAGCCGTACTTGGTCCACTGGTTTGTTGCAGAAACAGCCACACACAGTGACCCCTATGCATATGTAGTAGGTATTGTCACTCTAGGCAGTGTCAGGATTGCAAACCATGTATCCCCTGCATGTAAAACCCCCTGCACGTTTTCGTGAAGCCACAAAAATCTTCGTTATCTAACTTGTTTTGGTCTATTCCAATTTTTGGGATATCCCTCATGGGATGACCAACTTGTGTAAATAGTAGAATGGGTATGACGACATGATGTCCAATCCAGTAGATATCTGGACACAAGTCAGAACGTGCAGTGGAGGTCCATGACACTGTCCAGCCCTAAGTGGGCATGCGTAACCTACCACCCAGGATAAAATACCTTCCCGTGACGCGTGTCCAGACATGAATAGGAGGGAGAATATAATGCACACATTTGCAAAGTGGAAAACAGCATGAGGGTGAGGAAGACACTGACGTAAACAGGTCAACCCTGATCAAGTGTGAGGGACACTGACTGTGTGCAGTCATGACCGACCATACCTGTCAACCTGTGTGAGCAAGATATCTGGACAGAGCCGTGAATATAAGTGAGACAAAGGTCCAAAAACAGGGACAATTTGTAAAGATAGCTCTTAGAAACATAGACATTTGATAGAATAACAGTTTGCACATTGGCATTAATGTCTGGAGTATGAAGTCTGAAACCCAACTGTCTGTCAGCACGTTCCGACTGCATTCTGTAATGCTGAGCTACTGCTGTGCCAGAACACAACAGCGTATTACAGACGTCCATGCCATACCACTCAACTGTCCGGATATTCGCAGAATGACTAGGGTCACCACCTGTTCCACTTTGCGAGTAACAGTCCCTCTGTAGGCAGTTGTGTCCTGTGAAAAAAATCAAGACATAGCAAATGTCCTGAGAGTTTAGGACAAAGTTATTTCCCAATTTTCTTTAACCGTCGCATAAAACAGTTATCTTATATATGAAACTTCTATATGTTATGTGAAGTAGCATAAGCAATTCAAATGTTACTAGAATAAGCTATTATATGTACAAAAAGGTTAAAGTTCTGTACTATGCACGGCTGTAGGTATGTTTTGTCCTGGAAAATCTGACATCTCTACAGAACATGTCCCACTTTGGGCATTTGAAAAGGTGGCAACCCTAAGAATGACCACAGGTTCGCCCCATAATATTGGTGTGTGCCTCTGCCAATCTGCACCAGTGTGGTAAATAGCTGAGGATTGACGTCACTAAATAATGAGAAATATCCTGAGTCTAAGACTCCACAATCTGCAGAAAAGTCATGCTAATGCAAAACCTAGTATTCTATCAAAGTTCTAAGCTTGTAAGAACAATCGTTAAAATGTGTCCCTAATTGTCCCCCCATCGTGTATGTTTTGCACAGGTTTGGTGCTCTAAGAGGTTGAGAGGTATGGTCCATACATATTTACAGTAACAGCCCTTCACACTTGTGTAATGTACAACTGCATACCCGTAGTCACTTCATGTCCAAAATAATAATCCCCGTAGGACTGTATACAGGTAATAATCAAATGTGAATGGGAACACCCCTCACTGTGGAGTATGGACTGTAACAACCCCACCCATAATATGTAATTTCAACAGAATAAGCTGCTGACAGGTGCCCAAACACCTGTGTCTATAAACACAGGTAAAACTTCAAAATAGGGAGATAATCCCTGTCCATATGCTTCGTCTGACATTTGAACTCGGCCAGGGAAGTTCCGTTCACCAGGTGGACAAGCCTAAACCCAGATCACTACATGAACACTCTGACAATCAAAGACCTGTATGTGGCTGGACTATATGCCTTGGTGTTCTGCATATCCTCGGAGTGATTAACAATGCAGCCAGAGTCCACAGCAGTAGGCAATAGGGAATGCATAATATGTAGCACCGCCTTTTTCCCAGCAGGAGAATGGATGCCTGTGTTGTAGGTGAAGTGGTGAGGCGTATGTTGATCTAGCTAAGTACTATAGGTATGAATATCAATGAGGGAGAACACCAATAGAATAGTGGTTCCGGCATCCGGCCAACGTGAATGCAGTCCCGGTTGACCTATCACCACTGCACATATAACTTGAAAGTGCAATGAATGCGTTTGTGCTGTACACACATTTAAATATGTAAAGGTGAACGTGTGTTTCGCAGCAGTCCATAAACTGGAATACAGATATGTAACTGTTACGGTCAGAATTATGAAAGTTCACGTAAGCACAATTATCTATGAAACATATGTAACCCACAATAAGGATATGCAAGTGCGCCTGCGCATGTGTAATCCGCTCACAGAATAAAAAATGAATGGTGTTTTCCTCACGTTCTACGTACATGGCTCATACCTGTTAACCCCGTAAAGTACGAAACTGGACAAAGCCATGACAACAACTGGTACAAATAGGGACAATCCCCAGATATTGCCCTAACAAACATAGAAAGTGGATAGAATAACAAGTGTGTCATTAGCATGGATTCTCTGAAGGGTATGAAGTCGTAACCTGAAATGTTTGTCATTATTTACCAATGTCAGTCTTTAATGATATGCCACTAACTTGCCAGACAGACACATGGCTATGAAAGACGGACCAAAGATAAGAGGCAAACAGCTGTACATGCAGTGGAAATCTTTACAGTTGAAAGGTATGATATGGAGATATATATACACATATATCCACAGACATAAACCAAAGCAAATTATGAGATGAGGAATGTACAGACATATGTATATATGTACATATATATATCTATACACACACGATACATGAATAGATATATACACAACAAACATATGTCCCTGTACATATAACACATGTACATAAATAGGTCACGGTATAGCTATTATGGATAGACAGACAGACATGCATGAAAGGAGAATACACCAATGCTTTCCAAACCATTGCCCGGAAAGTACCAGTGTGACAGGGCCTGCAAGTTCTACACGTTAAACATGAATATAGGTGTCCTTTGCAGGACCCCAAAAATTTATCCTGTATGAAGTGCGGACCGTCATCAATGCAAAAGATGTCACAGCTGCAACTACAATATAGCTGTACATGCAACAGTAGCAGGTGCAAGGGTAATAACACATGGGTCGATAGAATGTATGACGTACGACCTGATATCTGCAGAGTGGGGAGTGCTCAGAAGTGTCCTCACACTTTATTATCACTCACATTAAACATGTCTAATGGGTACTGTGGAGGGGTGTCAGGTATGGGAATCATGGGTATGCAGAAATGGGCCAAGGTGTTGGTTGGCACAGATCTATTAGGTACGCCCCATGGGAGTGATCAATATACCTATGTGAGGATAGCACACGCCTTTATTCTCCAAAAAGGTGCAACCCATCTACTGGATATTGTGTAAACCATTGGGTGAAGACGTAGGGATCTATATCAGTGTCATATAGGCGATCATGGATGGACATGCGTACGACCAAGATGGTAACCATATCTGCCAAAATGTCAGAATAAGACAGCTGGACTAAGGCATAGTACACAAAAGACAAATAGGGACTATATTAAATATACCCCAGACAAAGTCAGAAGGTTGATAGAATAATTGTGTAGTCAGGAATACGAATGTTATGAGAGATAGTAATCATGAAATAGAAATGTCAGTCATGATTACCTAACCGCACAGTCCATCATGCCTTGCCAGCAATCTACCAGAAAGGCACATTATCATGACAAATGTAACAGAATCATAGGTCAAACCTTGGGGCGTATACCCATAATGTGTACAGGTGAGAGGTATGAAGGTAACCCGTCCTAATTAAATGTACAGAACTAGTGATACTAGGTGGACAGGTGAGAAGAAAGACGTCAGGACAAATGACAAAACATGTACAAGTCAAAAGCATGTATTTCCACAAATGTGAATGACAACGTATGCCCTGTGAAAGTCAGTGTGGAAGGTTAATAGGCTCAAAAGACATGTGTCCCTCAGGGTGTCATGCAGTGTCACCGATACAGTGTCCAGTCCCCCATACTCGTACGTGAGCTCTGCCACTGACGGAAAGAGCAAATACCGGCGTACACATAAGGTACATGATAGAATAATTAGTGTGGATAAACACCTGTTGGCCTGTGTGAAGAATATAACCCTCTGGGTGGGTGTGTCCTGCAATAGGAATGTAATGGCAACTGGCCTGTGATGGTGCCATGTATTGTGTGTATTGGTGTAAGAAAATTGATTTCCAGTATCAGAAACATACCTCACAACTGTACTGTACGAATGTGCAGATGTATGCATCATATGTGTGGTGTGTTCCTCTTACAATCTGTACCTGTCTGCCAAATACCTGTGAACTGACATAATTAAATAATGATAAACATATGAGTTTAAGACCCCAAATCCCTCAGAAAGGTCATACTAATGCAAAACCTATAATACTGTCAACTATCTATGTTTGTAAGAGCAATATGTATAATCTTCCCCTATTTGTCCCCCCATCATGTTAGGCTTTGTACAGATGTTTTGCTCTAGGAGGTTGATAGGTATGATCAGAAACAGATACATGTCTGAGGAAACAGCATTATCGACCGCAAGATAACTCAGAAGGTATGAAAAGCACTGCAGTAGGAAGTTCAGTATTGGCCGCAGGTATGTGCTGACATGTCAAATGACACAGCAGTCTACATGAAGTACCTATAGGGTGTCACCTTTACCAATGATGACAGTGGGACAAACCCACAGCCATGCATACACCACAACTAGACATAGCACACAGCAAAGCCTAGGCCATGGTACACGAAGCCTCCAGCGTGTATGGATTGAGTGAGAGTACAGCAAGGAAAGATGACTGCCAGGCTATTCAGCAAACACCCGTAGGGGCGTGCAAGACCGCCCTTAACACAAACATTGCACGGACAATGTTGAGATTTGCAACATACCCCATTTGTATGTGTAAGCTATGCAAATGATGTAATTATGCGATACATGAAACAGTAAGCTGTCCTTGCAAGAGCAGAGTTATGTGCAGAAATGTACCCGGATGTTATGCGACTAACGTTTTGCACGTTGAAAAACGAAGCAATGACAGCTGCAAATACAGTATGAATACAGTTGAAGAAGCATGCCAATGTCCAAGTCCAAGGCCAGTGGTGGTTTGTCCATTGGATATCAATAAACCAGTAGTTGTCCTCCCCCGATCCCTGGTGTGGAAGTGCAGCTCAGCGCCATGAGAACGCGCTGTGCTTCAAAACAAGACATATGTATAATATACATACAAAATGTAGGTTTAGTTAGATGTTAGTACACCATGCAGATGAATGACAAGCTGGAGACAACATGGCTATTGCGTACTGGTTCTTATGTGTGGAAGCGCTTTGTCAGAGATGTAACGAAGCATTTGTAGGCAATGTGAGGCAAGTGAGGCTGAGGATAGTGAATCACAACGTCATGCCATATGGGCCAAGCCTCTACAGTGTAGTGTAGGTTAAGGGGAATATTAGAGTAGAAGACAGGTGACAACATGAGTGTGTATGTATAAAACACTGTAACCTCACCAGAGCAGTATCACATGTGTGCTGTCAGTACTCAGTGGAAGAGGCGTGTCATGAGCTATCCTAGGGAACGTCAGGAGACTGACGGTGTATGCAATGGATACCACCGATGTGACCTGCAAACCTGCCCACAGTGTGTCTGCGCCTGTGCGCGCAAGTAAGCCTGAGTAAGCATGTGTGCGCACATGTTAGTCTGTGTGCGCGTGTGGAGTGTGGAAGAACGAGTAAGCTAGTGTACGAATGGTGAAGCCCGTGTAATGTCGTGTATGCATTTGTAAGCATGTATACATGTGTACTACACACATCACACACGTACTGCACACACAGACACACATGCTGCCAATACTACACACATCAGTGAAATGGCACATGGATGGAGAATACATCATCAGAACTAACAGTGCTGTAAACTATGCTACAGTGATGGTCATAGCTGCAATGCATCATGCCCACTGATATACACCTGGAAGTAACATACTGTGTGTTAACAGCATGCTAACATCAATACAGTGGAATAAAGCCACCGTGTGCAGCAGCACCAGGTTAGTCAGATCCTGCATCAATGTTACACATCACAGGTGGTGGCACAGGTGACATCATATGCACAGGGTGTAGTGTTAACATTTCCAGAGCTGTCATTGAGCCATCCAATATACACGTAGGTGTGTGTGTGTGTGTGTGAGGGACAACGGTTATTGCATGGCCCAATGGTGGTGCAATGGGTGTGTGTATGTGATAGCCGTAGCTGTTTGTGGTAAGTGTGTGTATCTGCATATACACAGGTACAGCATGTGTCAGCCATATACAGGAGGTTGTGGGGCCGTCACAGACTGTACCTGCCAGGCTGTAGAGATCCCCATTACTGGCCATGGACACCCCTCCATGCATCCAACACAACCCAGTCCTGCACCTGTCAATGTCTACACATACAGTCCTGGGATCTGTACCACAACCTGTGGATAAACGTGAGTCTGTAATGTTGTCTGTTACTACAGATGGATATGAGCCATACTCACACTCCAGTGTAATAACCACTGCTGACTGTTGCCGAGATCTGCATACGACCATTCAAAGGTGCTGTACTAACACTGTTTCCAATGCCCGTGTAATACCCAGCAACACAATAACCAGTCACTACACATGTATAACCCATGATCACTACAGCACACAGTATGTGCACTATTACAGAGCCATAGCAGATGTACATACATTCAAGGTGCTCATGTACAGATAGTGCAGCACATTCAAGAGTGATAATCCCAACATACATATCTATATACCATATACATTATATATATATATATATATATATATATATATATATATATATAGCTATATACATATATATATATATATATATATATATATATATATATATATATATATATATATATATATATATATATGTAGATAGATACATACACACACACACACACACACACACACACACGTGGCAGGGTTGGGAGCAGAACACAACCGTAAGCACTGTACCACATGACAGCATTACGCAGTTACAGAACGCGCTACCGTGATCAGTGGATCACATGATTCACACAGGCACACGTCTAGCCTGCGGACAGCAGCATCAAAGGCAAAGACGCCGCACGGATATTATGGAGAGTGAATACTGTAAAAGCAATGTACTGTTGTCATGCAGCTGGAAACACACACACACACACACACACACACACACACACACACACACACACACACACACACTTGGCAGGGCTGGGAGTCAAACATACACCTAACTACCCTAACACACTATAGCATGACGGATTTACAGAACACACTATCGAGATTACTAAGCACGGCAGTCCCAGAGGCAGACATCTAGGTGCGTGTCATCATCCGCAAAGGCAAAGACATCGGTAGGAAACTGCTGTGGTGTGAGGCATCTAAAAGCAAGACTGAGACCTCAGGCGGACGGGAGCATGCGTGAAAACACACACACACACACACACACACACACACACACACACACACACACACACACACACACACTTGGCAGAGCTGGGAGTCGAACATACACCTAACTACCCTAACACACTATAGCATGATGCATTTACAGAACGCACTACCGAGATTACTTAGCACAGCAGTCCCAGAGGCAGACATCTAGGTGCATGTCATCATCCGCAAAGGCAAAGACGTCGGTAGGAAACTGCTGTGGTGTGAGGCATCTAAAAGCAAGACTGAGTCCCCAGCCGGATGGG